>NC_080671.1:291084702-291125027 GCF_030247195.1 Topomyia yanbarensis | reverse complement strand
ATCTCAAACGATGAAAAATAATTATCATATTGCATATTACATTGGTTAATAATTGAAATGTTACTATATAATCGACTAAATCCGAAATAGAATGATTTTGACAATTTTCGACAATACTTTCAATTTTCAGTGCACATGTATTGAAAAAAATGTCAATAAAAATCATCCCTTTATTGAAATGTTTTTAAAGAAAAACTAGGTAAAACCAAAATGAGGTCAGTTGAATTTCTGTTTTTTTTTGTGTACTGGTTCAGGTAGTTGCGTCCAAGATAAAACAAGCTTTCCAAGCTGAGACAACTACCTACGTGCTTAACCGTTATGTCCAGCGTGTATGAACATAGTTGCTGTCGCTACCTTGATGTATTTCAGTAAGGTGTGCATCTTAGCTACTTGCTGTCATTTCGTATGATGTGCGTCTTGAATCAAAATCAATAATAATTTTCAATAACTATTATTTGAGAATCTCTCAAAATTAAGATAAAATTTAGTTACGTTATTCATTTTTCTGTTGAAATCAACTAATTAGGAAAACAAAAATTTGTTTTGTTATTTTCTTCATCGAATGGCTTTCAGTGTGGATCAAGATATTTTTTTTTTGGGATATATTCGAGGACTTTTATGTATATAAGGTTGTTGTTGTACTCAAATCATATTTTGTTTTCAAAAGTAATACATATCGCATAATCTAGGATCAATTTAGTAACGATATCTCGCATAATTGATAGGAAATGGTCATAAAATCCAACTACCACAATATGCTTTGCGGAGAAAATTTGAATAAATCATTTCACACTAACCACTAATTTTGACAGTTACTAATGTGGTTTGCATTAAATTAGAAACGGTGTGTCTCAACATTGCGTCTTGAACGGAATTATAATAGCTGATTTAAGCGATCATAACCTAAATTATACGACGTTTGGTCCTTTCTAAAACACCCGTGTAACAAAACATAAATGTAAGCAAACCTTGTAACCAAGCAATACCTTCCGATTAAAGGTAGTCCCTTCGAACCTATCGGGAAAGATTACACACCAAAAGCACAAATAGTTTTCTGACTCTGTCAAACATCCTAATTTTCAGAAGTTGTCAACGTAATGAATCCCGTCTAATATTTTCATGCCACTAAACCCAATTTTTTTTGGTAATATAATAAGTGCGAGAAAACATATTTCCAAACCACTAGGCCTTGTGTGAAACTATCTTAGATATAACTTTGTTAAAATCTTAAACAACTTTTCCGGATGATTTCAGATCAATTTTAGTGGTCAACAAACTTGTAGACAATTAAATTTTCTATCAAATTTTCAAATGTTGTTCGAATGTATAAAGCACCATCTAGGGACAGAAATATGAATTATCTCCAGTAGTAAAACCCACAGTCTATAGAGGCACAGTTGCGCAAAGAGTAAAGTCAAAAAAAGCCTACCTATCGAGCACTATTGGAATCCATCTCTGATACCTCTGCAGCAAAGTTGGATTCTAATTTTGCTCGATAGGTAGACTTTTTTCGGCTTCACTTTCTGCACGCTCTTTGCGTACCTTTATACTAGGGCCTTTAGTAAAACCTATATTGTTACGAAAAAACTTCAAAAAAAAAAGTTGCTCTGGACCCCCCGACGGATTATTTTTATCTTAGTTTCAAATGAAAGAGGAAAGCCCATTCTTTCATATTCCGAAGTTTCAGAGATGCTGATTTTTTTTGCATAAAATTGTTCTAATAAATTGTAAGTAGGGGTTTGCCCGCTACTCGGGTTCTTATTTGCCCGCCGTACCCTTCGTTTCAGGGCGGCCTAGGTGCTTCTACAGAATTTCGGATTTTCGTTTCACAAGAAAAAAAGTAAACAAACAAAATAAATTATTAAATTTACCGACTTTTATTCTCCGCTACTCTCTCAACTGCTGCTGCTGCTGGTGATCTGCTACTGCTGGCGGAAAGGCGGGCGGTTTCCTCCGACCGGCCGGGACAACAACGGCCGCGTTCTCCTTTGAACGTTGGCTGCTCCGGCAGCGGTCCTTGACAATTAGCTAGGGAGGTGAGCTTGGCTCCTTTGTTGGAACCTCCCTAGCGACGTTGGTGACTAATCACCGGATTCACTTGCTCCCCGCAAGGAATCCCAGAAGACACCGCAGTGTTCTTCCCAGGTGGAGCCGTTGTCCTACCTGCTTCCCTCTCCTTGGCTGTTAGCTGCAGAGGAGAGCAAGGCTCGTTCGATTTATCCTCTGCAGCGAGAGGGGCGGGGTGCGTCGGATCCTTAACGGTTAGCCGGGGAAGCGAAAGCTCCTTGGGAATTAGCTTCCCCCGACGGCGATCCAGCACCACTAAACAAATGAGCACCCGGACCACGGACCGGCACTTTCGACGGAAATCGACCGTCGCACACGCGCACTGAACGTTCGTTACGGTGGCGGGAAACTGTCCCGAAATAAAAATAATAATTTTCTGGACGTCTTTTCGTTGCCGTGGTCCGTCACTTTCTGGTTTTTTCACGATGGCCGCCTTTTCCACCCCACCAAAACAAACACCATCACCACAAAACCGCACCGCCGCATAACTGTCATCTCCTTTGCAGCATAAACAGCAACCAATATAACAGCAAGAGGAGCGCGGTAACCTACCTAAGCCCTATGTTAGTTATTGACAAATGTTTAACAAAATTTTCTACACCTATCTGTACGCACAAAACCGTTCACAAACGCGAAACTACACAAAAATTTACAAGAAAAAGTGAACGGTATCGAAACAGCGGTGAGCATAAATTTTCGTAAACAATACACTCTACGGAGAGAGTACGCACGAAAGGGTATATTTCCACCCAGTGCTAAATTGTTACCCTGACGGGTTACAAAATGCACCGTGTAACTTACTGGGATGCATTATTTCCATGATAATAATGGTGATGTTCATTAATTACTATTTTAAGAAAATTAACGAAAATGCCATAAATAAATTAATTTTAAATTAATTTAATTCTGAAGGAATACTAAATTTACTTAACCGAAAGGTATTTATACATTTTTCTCTGTAAATTTTTCCTGGTTTTCGAATGAAAAGGAAAAAAAGTACAATAGGCGCCATACTTTTTCAATTAGAGCTACCATTAGTGAAAATGAGATGAAAATATCCAAGTTCAATAACTCCGCGGGCTTGCCGATGAGCTTCAAATAGGGGAAGATGGGGTAAAACGCACCCCCGAGGCAAAATGCACCCCTTGCTTATATCGAAAACAGCTGAAAATTTCTAGAAAACGGTAACACCAGTCGGAAGTCCGCCATAGTCACCATACACTGTCAAAGTTTGATAACCGTTCATCAATAGCAGCTCGAGAAATAAATAAAAAACAATAACGTACTCTTCACATGTAATTATTGTGGCTCGCGCAATAAGGATTTTCCGCTCTTATAAATACTGTTTCACTATTATATTTGAGCATTCCAGTTCTATTTATACTGTTGTTCATTATTCTGTCGCACTATATATGAAAAATCTACTAAATAATTCACTTTTTGCTAAATTTATATCTCAGCTCCATCGGGGGCAAAATGCCCTTTTCCCTGATTCTGCTGTTTTTTAATCGAAAGCAGAAAAATCGTTCTGAAAACCAACCAATTGCATAACCTAAGGCTATTTAATGGCACACTTTTGTGAAATCTCGTCAGCAAACAAAACTACTTGCTTGTTCGCCGAGCATTCTGCCCCGTTGTTGCAGCGCATTCTACCCCGTTGTAGTAGTGCATTATGCCCCGTTGTTGTGGTGCATTTTGCCCCCGCACAGGTGCGTTTTGCCCCGCTTATTTTTCAAAAGGTTATTTTTAATGATTTTGAAGAATTGAATTACTTTCGTATATATATATACATATATATAATATATATATATATATATATATATATATATATATATATATATATATATATATATATATATATATATAATATATATATATATATATATATATATATATATATAATTATATATAATATATATATATATATATATATATATATATATATATATATATATATATATATATATATATATATATATATATATATATATATATATATATATATATATATATATATATATATATATATATTATATATATATATATATATATATATATATATATATATATATAATATATATATATATAATATATATATATATATATATATATATATATATATATATATATATATATATATATATATATATATATATATATATATATATATATATATATATATATATATATATATATATATATATATATATATATATATATATATATATATATATATATATATATATAATATATATATATATATATATATATAATATATATATATATATATATATATATATATATATATATATATATATATATATATATATATATATATATATATATATATATATATATATATATATATATATATATATATATATATATATATATAATATATATATATATATACTATATATATATATATATATATATATATATTATATATATATATATATATATATATATATATATATATATATATATATATAATATATATATATATATATATATATATATATATATATATATATATATATATATATATATATATATATATATATATATATATATATATATATATATATATATATATATATATATATATATATATATATATATATATATATATATATATATATATATATATATATATATATATATATATATATAGGGTGTTTGGTTCATGGTTAAGAACCTCTCGAGGGGTGATTGACTGTCATATTTAAAAAATCGTTCCACACATACCACCAAATCTCAACCATTACAAAGTTATTGAACTTTTTGTGTTAAAAACTCATTTGTCTTAAAATACCTCTAACTCAAAAAGTATACTTTGTATTTCAAATATTTTAGGTCCATTGGGAAGGTGAGAAAATTTTCCATTGAGTGATGCCCTCACATGTTTCAGCTAATGAGTATAAGTAAGCTTTTCAAAGTAATTTATTGAAAATTGAACAATTTTAATCGATTTTTCGTTCATTTCGTGAAAATCCTAATTGTTAATCTCATCATTTTAATAATCCAGATTGTTAGTCTTGAAGAGCTGCATAATTCGTTCTTTGACATGATACACTTACCTTTCCTTATTTTCATGAGTTTGGGTTATTCAACTTGGATATTTTTATCTCATTTTCACCAATACCAGTTCTAATTGAAAAAGTATTGCACTTATTATTACTTTTTTTTCTTTTTATTCGAAAGCCAGGAAAATTTTACAGAGAAAAATGTATTAAGACCATTCAGTTAAGTAAATTTAGTATTCTTTTAGAAGTAAATTAGTTTAAAGTTAGTGCTATTAATAGCATTTTCGTCAATTTTCTCAAAATAGTAACTAAAACACATAACCATTATTATCATGGAAATAATGCATCTCAGCAAGTTCTACAGTTCTTTCTTTGACTCCATTCAATTATCTCTTTTGGTTTCGTTTTTATTACATTGTTTAATGTGCAAAAATAACGATTTCGAACCCACTACATTTGTGGCGAGGCACAGTGGTCGCAATGGTACCAAAACATGCGATTAATTAATGGTGCTCTAGGAGTTGATTTTAGCGATTTGGTGTGTTAGAAACACTTTTTCAGAATGGAAGCCCCCTTCTTTTGATGTATACACTCAGGTTTTTTTTACGCGGGGGATACGAGCCGCGTAAATGAAAACCGCGTAAATGAAAACCGCGTAAATGAAAACCGCGTAAATTTCAAAATCCGCGTAAATGAAAACCGCGTAAATTTCAAAATCCTCGTAAATGAAAACCGCGTAAATTTCAAAAACCGCGTAAATTTCAAAATCCGCGTAAATGAAAACCGCGTAAATTTCAAAATCCGCGTAAATGAAGACCACTTAAATTTAAAAATCCGCGATAAAGGGAACCTCATTGATGGATACCGCGTAAATTCCAAAATCCGCGTAAATGAAAACCGCGTAAATTTCAAAAACCGCGTAAATGAAAACCGCGTAAATTTCAAAAACCGCGTAAATGAAAACCGCGTAAATTTCAAAATCCGCCAAAATGAAAACCGCGTAAATTTCAAAATCCGCGTAAAAAAATACCGCGCAAAAAAACCGCGTAAAAAAAACTTGAGTGTACTGAATTGTGATTAATCAACCTAAAAGTGAGATAGAAAATTTATTTCCACTAACTTTTAAGATAGAGGCACGATGTCAATGACAAAGTTATAGTAAATTCTACTGCGAGAAAACTTGTTGAACATACAAACTCTCCAAAATGTAATGGTGTTGAGATAAAACACGTTGTTTGTGGGAGGCACCCAAAAAATCATTTTTTCATTATAACTTTTTTCTGAGATTTTTGCAATTCTTCAAATGTGCTATGAAGTTGTTGAAATTAAGAAATTCCAGATATTTGTCGAAGATGTCAACATTTTTTATTTCAAAACTTAAGAGTTATTAAATAAAGTGGGTTAAAAATACCGCCATTTTGAATGACAATTGCTAAGAGATGTGGAAATATGTGGAAGACATTTCGATTCTATGAGAAAGACAGTGAAAAGTACTACTCACAATGGGCATCCACCGGCCTGTATATAAAAAATACTTTCTGGTAATGCATGTCTTTCATTTTGTAACAAAATAATTACGACATTTTAAGCATAACTGTTTATAGCAATTGTTTCTATGTGTTATTCTATTCTACGAATATTCTAAAAAATCTTTGGAAATGTCAAATTACACATATGAATCCAAAACTCTCAGCTCTGTAGTCTTGGAGACTTACGAATTATTCCTAAACTAGCTCAACAACAAAAGTGATCAGCTAAAAAATGCGCAAAAATTTTTGGCTGTCTTTACAAGAATAAACGCTTTTAATCCACCTAACAGTGTGATGAGACATTTCTTATAACTCTTATCACTCTCTTCGGATATTATATCGTTTGAGAACATTGAGAACTTGATGCTTCGCGATGTTTTTGATAACACATACTACATGGGATAGTGGCAGGACTCAGAGAATCGCTTAAATCAGCATAGGACAACATCGGTGCTAGAAATCTCAAACCAAATCAATGGGAAAGCGAAAAAATGGCCCATAAAATAGACATTCCAACAAATTATTGTTAATGCTCTGTTAATAAAATATCCAAATTGTGGTGGGAAAACTGAATTTTCCTAAAGGGGTTATTTATTTATCATTAGCATGTATGAAAAAAGCCTTATGTTTACATTTGTGAGTATCGCCCTTTTCACAAAAAAAGCGTTGAAATGAAATTGCAGCTCCTGATATCACGTTATCTCTGAAGTGCATGCGTGCATAGTTCCAAATTTTACTTCGACATCGACTTTTTCTAAAGGTGACTTTCCCAGTAGTATCCTTGATTTGAATTATTACCGCTAATCCTAATGCCAAAGAACAAATAAAAACCTCTCGAAAACGAACCGTTTGGGGAAATCATCATCATTACTGGAATTTTCATTTTCACGAAACTTTTCGATAGCCTTCCGTCACATGCGTTAATGCACAGTGCTCCGAAAATCTAGCGAAATCGTCTTAGGGCACCAGCGGGTGTAATTCAGAGCTATTTGCGCGGCGAGTTAAATCTGTAAAGAACACTAAAAATTATTTTCCATTCCATAATTTTCAGTTCAGCAATTCAAAAGATCACCGCAAGCCTTGAAAAATAGACTACGTTGTGAAGCGATGGTCACTATTTATTAAAAAATCACGGTTAAATAAAAAATTAAACTATTAAAAAATTTCAAATTGTTTATAATTTTCACAAACTTATTAGTAATTTTTTTAATAAGCTTTCGTAATATTGTGTAGGAAAAAAGCTGAAAATTTCAGTATTTTCTCTATCTGCAACATATAAACCCTTAAGTATACCAATTAATTGGTATACGAATTGGAATAGGTTCGCCAAATTTTGGAAGAAGTCTATAAAATAACCTCTTGAAAGCTACCTAAAAATTGTTGTAGTTCGATGCAATAAAAAATCATATTTGGCAATTCATATTTGGCTGATACAATTGGGGTGTCAATGTATTATAATAGATATTCAGCATTCGAAGAAGTTTCTTGTGAACGAGTGTAGAACGACTTTGTTTCTACTTACTTGAAGTCAGCGGCGTAGCCAGAAATTCGGTTTGGCGGGGGTTTGGTGAAAATCGATCTTACTGTCTAAACGGCATAATTCCGAAACCATAATTTTTGAAGTTTTAAAATTATGCAGAATTATTTTCCAGAAAATAGTAACAAGGTTCGTGTCTTTAGCGAATTTGTTGCGACTTTATTGTAGTCATGAATATTAACCTGAGAAAATTCACCATAAATACTTCTTGGACGATATACCGTCAAAATTGTTTTATCAAATGATGCGCTGTTTAACGTTTGTAAAACTCATCGAAGATACTAAACCTCCGAAATTGGCGGTTTCAAAATGATGTTATCTTGACCTTAAATGACTGTTTTTAAACATTTGACCTATACATACAATTGGTCATACAACAAAAATCAAATGCTCATCAAAATCGATCAGAACCTGCTAGAGTCGAATGGAAATCGTCATTTTTCATAAATTTCTCTCTACATTCGGAAAGTGTTATCCTCGTTATTAATCATATTACGTTTTCGTCTCAACTCGACGCATTCCCAAAATAAAAACCTGTTTTAATCCATCTACGATCCATGGCTGGTTATGTTCAATACAATGGTGGGAATAAATATTACATGTTCAGTACGATTTGCACATACATACAATGGATCGACAGCCACGATCTTGAGATACTATGTGATACTGAAACATCGCTTGAAACCAGCGGCGGATCATGGAGAAAGATCCGAGAGGTCCAGGTCCTGCCGAAAATTTTCAACTTGTTAAGAAATTTTAAATTAGTTTTAATTTTAAAGTAGCAACACCTCACTGCATACTCCCTCCGGGCCGGTATGATTGAAGATTTTTAGAGTGATTGCATAACCTTTCTATACGAGAAAGGCAAAAATGTACCAAAGTCCAAAAAAGTCAATTTTTGTCAAGCATCTTAATGTTTCATGCATTTTAAAGTCATTTGGCATCAAAATACAAATTTGATTTTGAAAATTTTTCATTTCAGTTTATATGAGAATTTGCTGTGTGATTGCACTCTTTAACTCGTAACTCCGGAACCGGAAGTCCAATCAATAAAAAAAATCAATAGCAGCCAATGGGAAGGTATTACCTTTCATTTGAGACTAACTTTGTGTAAATCGGTCCAGCCATCTCTGAGAAACTGAGGTCACATTTTTTTCCACATACACACATACATACACACACAGACATTTTCCGATCTCGACGAACTCAGTCGATTGGCATATGACACTCGGTCCTCCGGGTCGGGATTAGATTGACGAATTTTAGAGTGAATGAGAAAGGCAAAAACATTTTTAGCAAATGTTGAAAGTTATGCATTTTTTTGGTGAGCAGTTCTATGTTTCATAGACATTAAATCAATTTTAACTTCGCTTCCTATTAAATAAAGACCCTTATTACAATATATTTCTACAAAAAACAAGATCAATTTGAAAATAAATCTGAGGATTATGATTGATTACAGAACTCTGGAATTTTCTATTGGAATGTTTTCAGGCAGGAATTTGATATTGATGCTATTAGACAACTGTGAAATCATGACCAATAGATCAGTTACATATCAGGACCCCATTCCGACAATTTATCAAAAGTCCTAATGATGTTAACAACAACAGGTTATCAATCCACGGATCAGATAATTGTTATTGTAATATTGAATTAAATCAGTCTGCATCAATAAATTTTCAACTTCAATCCAATATTTTTTTTTTGGTGTTGTGGGGGGGGGGGGGGGGTGTTGTACGGTGTTAAACCCCAAAACTTTCTCTTGGCTACGCCGTTGCTTGGAGTTATTTTTTTCGCTTTTCATTTTCCGATATGTTTCAGATCGATCCGATGGTTATAAGTTAGAAAAATTGCAGTGAGAAGGTTCGAACAAATGAACATTTTTGTACTGATAAGGTATCAAGTTCCTTCCAGACAACTTGGAAGTGTTCAGTGATTATTTCTAGCGGTTGTAGATAGTAAAATGAAATACAAAAGTCGTTTTATCGAAATAATGTTTAGCTTATTTCATTGGATTATTACTATATTGAACAATACATAGGCGACAAAGAGTAATCAACAAACAACAAGCCATAACTTTTAAAGTATTCAAAATAGATATTTAAAGTCTTTAGTAAAGTTATTCGCAAAAGTAAGAGCTACAAATTTGCTGAAGACATCATTTCGATATAATCACTTCCAAGAAAATTTGTGAAAATATCTCACTCATAGGGGGATTAATCAGCAAAAGCACAATTCCAGAAGAAAGGCCATATTACCTCCATTAAATTCTCCGAAGATACTATTGACCTAAAATAAGCCGTTTTGGCGTTAATAATAGATTATATGTTTTTGGTCATATTTCTGGCAATGGGAAATGATAAAAATCTTTCGTCCGCATTTAATGTTAAATATCTCTTTTGATAATAGTCCGATTTCTACAATGTATAGCTTGTTCGAAAGGTATTCGTTAAAGCTGTCTAAAAACATATAAATTGTTAATCTATGTTGTCAATTTCGGCAGATAATTTCAAAAAACTGCAAAAAACGCCATTTTTACGCATTCAAACATTCATATCTTGGAAACTAAACATCAGAATCAAAAACAAATTAATAGCGTTCATACTGTTTTTTAGTTCTTTCATTTAAAATTGGTTTGGATAAGATCGGTTTAGCCATTGCTGAGAAACACGAATGAGAATTTGTTCGTTACATACACACACACACAGACACACACACACACACACACAGACATTGTCCCAAATCGTCGAGCTAAGTCGATTGGTATATAAGACTCGGCCCTCCGGGCCTCGGAAAAAATCTTGAAAGTTTGAGCGAATTCTATACATTTCTTTTATAAGAAATGTAAAAACCATTACAAACAGTATTAGGGTTACTGCACCCTAATTCATCTTAGCTCCTCTATTCATCCCACCCATTGGAACTCATTAGTTAGAGAAGTATTCATTCTCTATTCAACGCATTAGCTCAAAAGTCTAACTGTACTGCTTCTTAGGAACGAAGGAAAGATGGTGATACTTACTTAAGCGCAATCCAGTCACTCTAAGTCGAGTTATCAACGAAATATTGTGACATCCCGATTAATGAGATGGATAAGGGCTCGTCTACCCTATATGCCGTTTTCATGAAACGATTACGTGGCCGGAATTGTCAATAATTCTTTTGCAAGCACGCATTGAATGATTAAATATTTGAAATTAACCCTCAAAAAGGCAAGCGAAAATTGTGACTTCATAAAGCATCGCTTCTAAGACCCAATGAAACCAAGAGCCTCTTTTTGTCGTTTTACCAGTGAGAAAATCGAAAGCCCGAAAACGCTCGATCATTTGTATTTCGAATTACAAATTCATTGAAACTAGGGAACTGTAACTAGCCGAGCCTCTGAGAACCCTTGCCTTTTTGAGGGTTAAAATTTGACAGAGATGTAATATATAGGTGAAAATATTTTTCTAAAGATTTTCTGGCAAGTCGGATCCTAAGTAGCAACTCTGACTACACAGTCGTTTCGTGAAAATGATATCTAATACTCTTTGCTATGGTTCATACTCATGAAAATACAGTAAACCTTTTTAGACGTCTCTTCACTTTCCAAATCCTGTTAATTTATGAATAGTTTCAGATAACAGAAATTCAAAGTTCACGATTTATATGTGCATTTATTACTCTCAATGATTTTTTAGAATATTCGACACATAGAAAAATATCGCTAAAAATTTATGCTGAAAAAGTCGTACTTATTTTGTTACAAAATGCAAAACATGCATTGCCGGAAAGTATTTTTTGTATACAGGCCGGAGGATGCCCGTTGTAAGTAGTATTTTTTCTTATAGTACTTGTCACTGTCTTTCTCATAGAATCGAAATGTCTTCCACATATTTCCACATCTCTTATTAATTGTCATTCAAAATGGCGGTATTTTTAACCCACTTTATTTAATAACTCTTAAGTTTTGAAATAAAAAATGTTGACGTCTTCGACAAATATCTGGAATTTCATTCAGAACATCTGAAGAATTGCAAAAATCTCAGAAAAAAGTTATAATGAAAAAATGATTTTTTGGGTGCCTCCCACAAACAACGTGCTTTATCTCAACACCATTACATTTTGGAGAGTTTGTATGTTCAACAAGTTTTCTCGCAGTAGAATTTACTATAACTTTGTCATTGACATCGTGCCTCTACCTTAACAGTTAGTGGAAATAAATTTATCTCACTTTTAGGTGGATTAAACATAATTCAGTATACATCAAAAGAAGGCAACTTCCATTCTGAAAAGTGTTTCTAACACACCAAATCGCTAAAATCAACTCCTAGAGCACCATTAATTAAACGCACGTTTTGGTACCATTGCGACCACTGTGCGAGGTCGTACTGTGTTAACTATTAAATGGCAGCAAAATGAAAAGAGATATAGACAATGTATCAAATAAAAAGTTATAGATAACATTAAGGGGCATCAAATGAACAATAGTAACGATAAATTTTGTTGATTAATAATTAGAATAATTAAAAAACTCTCCACAAAACGCAAATTTTGAGTTATTTCGTTAGTAAAAAAATCATTTAGTATCCTTAACTAAAAGATATTTGTACATACACTGATAGGACATTTTGTCAGCTTTCCAATGAAACCTTATAAATAACGATATAAAGCATATTTTTTAGATTAGAGTCTTTTGAGCACTTGCAAGTCGGTTACAGGAAAAGTATAGTAATGTAATTACAAAGAAATGAGAAGAGATAGGAATATGACGTCCAAGAACAAATTATGAATCGTCCTAAAACCTAACTTTTGGATAATGGATATTGCTATAATCATACTTCATTATTTCGAGAAAATTAGCAAAAACTTCCTCAAAAACACTAACTTTTAACTACTTTACAGCTAAAAAATTATTAACTAATTATTAAAAAGATATGAGAACACCATTCAATAGGAAATTTTCTCACCTTTCGAATGGAACTAAAAGATTTATACAAAGTATACTTTTAAAGTTAGAGGTATTTTAAGACATATAAGTTTTATACACAAAAAGTTCAATAACTCTGTAACGGTTAAGATTTGATGACATGTGTAGAACATTTTTTTCTCCAAATATGATAGTCTATCACCCCCCGAGAGGTTCTTAACCATGAACCAAACGATCCTGTATGTTGTATATATATATATATATATATATATATATATATATATATATATATATATATATATATATATATATATATATATATATATATTATATATATATATATATATATATATATATATATATTATATATATATATATATATATATATATATATATATATATATATATATATATATATATATATATATATATATATATATATATATATATATATATATATATATATATATATATATATATATATATATATATATATATAATATATTATATATATATATATATATATATATATATATATATATATATATATATATATATATATATATATAAATATATATATATATATATATATATAATATATATATATATATATATATATATATATATATATATATATATATATATATATATATATATATATATATATATATATATATATATATATATATATATATATATATATATATATATATATATATATATATATATATATATATATATATATATATATATATATATATATATATATATATATAAATATATATATATATATATATAATATATATATATATATATATATATACTACACTACTCTGAACAACCCCAGATTCCCTGAAAATCCACACCTGGGTCACCTCAGATTTTGATCTCGGTGTTAATTTAAGAACTTTCGTCAAAAATGACTCAATTTGGATATGATTTAGAGCGTGTCTCCAATCAAAATCGTGTTGTTATGTTACAATAGTAAGATCACTTACACTCTGATTTAATAGGCATGTATCACATACAATTTTGTTCCTTAGAAATATCTTAACATGTTTTAACAGGTGAACATAGCTCTGATCGCAATAGAAAATATCAAAATCTTGAAAAAAAATACTACTGATTTTCCGTGGTTTTGATATACCTTTCTATATAAAAATCCAGTTAAACAAATTTTCTGTTGCGACTAAAGCTATGTTCATCTGTTAAAACATGTTAAGATATATCTAAGGAACAACCTTTGATGATATATGGGCATGTAGGGCATATTAAATGAGAGTGTAAGTTATCTTCCTATGGAAACATATCAAAAACACGATTTTTGATTGGAGACACCGCTAAATTATGTCCATTTTTGGCGAATCATGTCATTTTTGGCGAAAGTTTTTAAATCCACACCTAAAACAAAAATCTGAGCTGACTCATGTATACTTCAAACATTTTCAGAAATTTGGAGAGGTATTAGACGTCTCCCATATGTATATATATATATATATATATATATATATATATATATATATATATATATATAATATATATATATATATATATATATATATATATATATAGTATATATATATATATATTATATATATATATATTTATATATATATATATATATTATATATATAGTTAGTAGTATAGTATAGAGTAGTGAGTGGTGAGAGTGTGTGATAGTGTGTAGTAGTATATATATATATATATTATATATATATATATATATATATATATATATATATATATATATATATATATATATATATTAATATATATATATATATATATATATATATATATATATATATATATATATATATATATATATATATATATATATATATATATATATATATATATATATATATATATATATATATATATATATATATATATATATATATTATATATATATATATATATATATATATATATATATATATATATATATATATATATATATATATATATATATATATATATATATATATATATATATATATATATATATATATATATATTATATATATATATATATATATATATATATATATATATATATATATATATATATATATATTATATATATATATATATATATATTTATATATATATATTATATATATATATATATATATTCAAAATTGTTAAATTTTAAATAAATTACTTTGAAAAGGTTACTTAAACTCATTAGCTGAAACACATGAGGGCATCACTAAATGGGAAATTTACTCACCTTCCCAATGGACCTAAAAGATTTGAAATACATAGTATACTTTTTGAGTTAAAAATATTTTAAGACAAATAAGTTTTTAACACAAAAACTTCAATAATGTTGTAACGGTTGAGATTTGATGGTATAAATAGAACGATTTTTTTCTCCAAATATGACAGTCAATCGCCCCTTGACAGATTCTTAACCCAGAACCAAACACCCTGCATACAAAATTATACCAAATGATCATTCAGCGAACCGAAAGCAGTTTTGCCTAACTAACTTATACCATATGGCAAACGACGTGATCCTAGCCTTAATGTGTTGCCTCTGTAACCCAAGTGGTTGGTTTTTGAATACTAGCAACGATTACACTTAAACGGCTTTTAAAATCTGTATTCAATATATTGCGGATGCCTTGCTTCTTCCTTTATATTTACAGTTGAAAACTGCAAGGGAATTTTGTATATTTTCCAGTAGATTTTAACATCATAACTCGGAGTTTTAGACAGTATATGATTGGTTTCAATGATGAACATTTTATACTATATTAATCCTTTGAAGGAGACTAACATAATTTATGGGCAATCGAAAACATATCAACATATCAATAAATAGTTCATATTCGGTTATAGTTAAATTGTAGCATCTTAAATTTTAATGTTTTTGCGGTTATGGATATATATTTTCTCGAGTACAACTAGTTGAAACAAAACAATCTGAAAAAGAAATGGATGCGCAAATTAGTTAACAATATAAATAATCATCGAAAAATTTCGAACTCTACCAAGCTTCAAAATTTTTCGATTACTTTGCAAACAGTTTTAAATGTTCATATAAAACATATGAAAAAATACATGTAAATCCCATAAAAAACTTCAACCGCTTTCAGTTACGTGTTAAAATGGTCCAATTTCGCTCAAATTATGGCCAATTTTTTTGTCGTGACTAACGACTTACCTTTCAATATAGGGGCCTCTTTTCAAAATTTTGGAAGGAAAGTCGTGTAAGGTTGGAACGGCAGCCCTAAGTTTGCGCCGCTAAAACAACAAAAATGATCCATAAAAAATTGAAAAACGATCCATAAAAAAGTTGTCCATGTTCCATAAAACAAAACTGAAAATCCATAAAAAAGTGTGAATGATCCATAAAAAAGGGTGATTTGATCCATAGATTATGTAAAATTGAACCATAAAATAATCGCAAAAGAGCACTAAAATAGTAATAAAAGAGCAAATTAAATGAACCAATGCCCCATAAAAATATTGGAAATGTTCCATAAAATGATACATTTTGCGCCATAAATTAACTGACATTGATCCATAGAATATTAACAATGTACATTAAAACACGTCGATATGTTCCATAATATCGACAAAAGTGTTCCACGGTATTACAAAATGGAGCAATAAAATGTCAGAAAAAGTTCCATAAATTTGATGAAAATGTTTGCTAAATAATTTTTCTTGGTCCATAGAAGATGTAAAAATGAACATTAGAAATGATTCATATATCGAACGTTAAATTATGGTTCATGGATATTTACAAAACGATCCATAAGAAAATAAAATGTTGAACGATCCATTAATATGTGCTTATGCACCAGAAAAATTAAATTTAATGAATTCATGCGAAATTTTTGCTATTCGAACTAATAATAAAGTTTATTACATTTGGTTGTAATGTCAAACTACAACAAACAATGCATACATTATAGTTAAACTTCAGCTTCCGTACCCAACTAGTCAGCTAACTGACCTTAGCTAACCTGAAATCATTATGGCAACTCTTTAAACGTCAGGGTATTTATGATATTAGAGCGCTGAGTGCTATTAGACCACCTATACAGGCTGGCATGAGTCGCAAATACTATCTGAATAACTATCTGAAGCGAAAACGGACACTTTATACACGAACACTGACTAATGTGGCTACCCTACATCGCTTTCTTGTGCACTGTCCGACTTCGCTGCCGCTCAGTCGGCTTTTAACTAGCTATAGCCCCTATGTTTAAGTAAACCGGGCAAACGAGAGAACCACAGGTTTGCCTGCAATTCCAGCTACGGGTTAATCAATGCCTCATCCAACGGATCCTCAGCGGCTTTGCGCCGCTTCGGATCCTTGGCCTCGGATATGCGGCCAAGCCGCATCACACTAGCTCCCAGTATAAGCTCACTTGTTAAAACACTGTCACTGTTATGAGAATTATTAAGCACAACTTATTTTTTAAGTTTACCATAAAATTTCGCATGAATTCATTAAATTTATTTTTTCTAATGCATAAGCACATAAGCATTAATGGGTCGTTTTACATTTTCTTTTCTTATGGATCGTTTTGTAAATATCCATGAATCATAATTTTGTTCGATATATGAATCATTTCTAGTGTTCATTTTTACATCTTCTATGGACCAAGAAAAATTATTTAGCAAACATTTTCATCAAATTTATGGAACTTTTTCTGACATTTTATTGCTCCATTTTGTAATACCGTGGAACATTTTTGTCGATATTATGGAACATATCGACGTGTTTTAATGTACATTGTTAATATTCTATGGATCAATGTCAGTTAATTTATGGCGCAAAATGTATCATTTTATGGAACATTTCCAATACTTATTTTTTCTAATGCATAAGCACATAAATGGGTCGTTTTACATTTTCTTTTCTTATGGATCGTTTTGTAAATATCCATGAACCATAATTTTGTTCGATATATGAATCATTTCTAATGTTCATTTTTACATCTTCTATGGACAAAGAAAAATTTTTTTGCAAACATTTTCATCAAATTTATGGAACTTTTCCTGACATTTAATTGCTCCATTTTGTAATACCATGGAACATTTTTGTCGATATTATGGAACATATCGACGTGTTTTAATGTACATTGTTAATATTCTATGGATCAATGTCAGTCAATTTATGGCGCAAAATGTATCATTTTATGGAACATTTCCAATATTTTTAAGGGGCATTGGTTCATTTTAATTGCTCTTTTATTACTATTTTAGTGCTCTTTTGAGACCATTTTATGGTTCAATTTTACATAATCTATGGATCAAATCACCCTTTTTTATGGATCATTCACACAGTTTTATGGATTTTCAGTTTTGTTTTATGGAACATGGACAACTTTTTTATGGATCGTTTTTCAATTTTTTATGGATCATTTTTGTTGTTTTAGCGGCGCAAACTTAGGGCTGCCGTTTTTTAGCGACTGCAGCCTGTTTCTTGGTGGATATCGGTCCGTCCCGCGAGACAAATTTTGCAAAATTGGACGAAGTGGCGACTGTTTGCCAATCAAACGCCGATCTCCAGGAGGAAGACAAAATTTTGTGCATGTGTGTCTCAAAAAGTGTGATGACCTCTAATTTGTCTACTTCTAAAAAATGTTCTCCTGCCAGCGCATTTGAGTAGTCTGTCTCTATACTAAACGAATTTATAATTGAACCGCCTTTTGTCTTGTTCCTATTCCTCTTTTTCCTCTCCTAGGTCTGAAGCGGATCAATCGACTATTAATAAATATGATAAGGGACCATCCATAAATGACGTAGCATTATATGGTGGAGTTTTGTAATTTGTGATGATGTGTGACGACATGGGGTAGGTCATATCATGCTACGTGCCTTTTTTGAAGGGGAATGCAACATTGTTTTTCATTTTTTTTATATTTACGGGACAAGGGTGGGGGTAGAGTTACCGTCAAGCTAGGTAATTACAGGGGGTATTTAGAGGTTTGTGACGAAATGCTACGATAGGGGAGGGGGTGTTTAAAATCACTCAAAAAATGCTACGTCATTCAGGGATGTTATGCACATCAGAGAAAATAAAGAGAGAAAAACAAACGCTCTTTGCACTTTTCGTGCGAACCACCGCTCTTCTCTTTCACAATAAACCT
Source organism: Topomyia yanbarensis (assembly GCF_030247195.1). Classification (NCBI taxonomy): domain Eukaryota; kingdom Metazoa; phylum Arthropoda; class Insecta; order Diptera; family Culicidae; genus Topomyia; species Topomyia yanbarensis. Next base: position 291,105,837 of record NC_080671.1, on the reverse strand, counting down.
CTTCACTCCGATGCGTGTTGCTCCCACACGTGTATTCTACTCCTAAAGAGGCTCTTTAGTGTTTATCTTGGTCCCACGCGCACGTAAGTAGAGAAGGCAACCAAAAAACATTTTTGAAACGTTCTTCCGGTCAAACTTTATCTGAATTGTAGTTTGATTCGCCTTCTTACCTGCTTTCCAGTGAGGGGAGGCACAAAAAAGTGGCTCTTCAAGGTGACTCTTTGAACGAAATTGTGCAGCTTTTGGTGCACAGATCTTACTCTTTCAAGCGTCTCTTTGTGCGGTCGTTCTGCACATCGCAGTGTTTTTGTGCTGCTCTATTTTCAATCGGTGTATTTCGCTCTTTGTGGCTCATTGTGTGAGCAAATAACAAGCCTGACGTCATTTATGGATGGTCCCTAAAAGATGCCAGCAGTATTGACCAGAGGTTGGAAAATACCAGTTGAGTACCGGTACGGTAAACCAAATTTCCACAAGTGTTTATCTTTCCTTTACATTGTATGTGGTCTTATTGCTGGTTGTGTTTATACGAGACACGAAAACCAAACCGAGTTTCGTTTACACAGCACCGCGGTTTGGTTTTGATTTTCGTTTAGGGGAGACTGAGGAGACTTGATCCCCGGGGAGACTTGATCCCATCATTGTAACTCAAAGGCGGATCAGAATACATTAGTCGAATATACTATAAAGTTGCGTAGTTTTATCTAAACATAAATTTCATTAACACAGAAAAAAGAAATTGGACTTTTGTGTAACCGAATTTTTACCGATTTAAAAAAAAGTCTCAGAAGAACTGAAGAAGATTTATTTTTCAAATTTTCAAACTTTTATAAAATTGATAAAATCACCCACTACATACTCTACTTTTGCATACAGAATTACAGGAGAATGTCAATTATATGAATACGTTATGATTGAGCTGATTCTTTTATTCAACTACATTTTTACTAAAGTTTGCTGAAATAGATGCTATGGGTTCACTTGATCCCTTCAAATTCGTGGAGATTTGATCCCCTTCGCCATACTTCATACACACCACTGAAAATAACCAAATTCACACCAGAACAATTGAAGTCATTGTTGTCATAAAAAAATGTCAAAAATGAACGCTTCATCGTAAAGAAACATAACTGTAATTGTTTACTACAGTATACGTAGCAACCATTCATCCCACATTTGACGTTCCTCAACCATAATAAAGACAGCTTTCAAATAATTGCACGGAGATTTTGGGAATTCGTAAAAAAAACAGGTGAGAGATGCGTAATATGTAGTAACAAAAATAACAATATCTAATCATAACAATTTAATCAATACTACGATCCATTTATAAAATTGATTGGGGTAATGTACCCGTTTTTGCCCTATTAAGAAGGGTACCACAATATTACTACAATAATTTTATTATTTCAGCTTCTTTGATTTGTTATTAAGGTCCATTTTTTATTTCGATTATAGAGGTTTTAACGTTAAGGTCATTCGCCTCTTATTAAGAGCCAATATAATAACAAAATTGTCTTGAGAATGGTGAAAATCTTCTGTTTGAGCGCAGCAAAATCTCTAATTGAGTACCCCCATTATCGCAATACCATTTGAGTCAATGCCTTGAGCAAAGATGGCAGAAGCTGCTCTAACCAAAGGCTTCAGATGGGTAGGATGATAGTAGAAACAGGACAAAAATAGGCTTATTACCCTACATGCTCTTTTAAACACGTTTTCATAAAGGAATCAAGTGTCCCCAAATTAGGGATCGAGTCTCCACTAATCTAAGAATTTTCCATTTTTTTGTTGTTTTCCAGAAATGCTCATAGCTCATGTCCAGTATAATATTTCCATGTAATTTTTTTATGATTATTAGTCATCCCTAGAAACAATATAAAACTACAAAAAAATACATAGTTTTTTATCATTCCACGGAGTTGGACTGAAAAATAAAAAAGGGGATCAAGTCTCCTCAGTCTCCCCTACCGGTGCACGAGTATGGGAAGGAAACACGAGAATAACAAAACCAAACTTCGGTTGTGTTGCGGTTGTGTATTCGGGTTGATGTTTATTGGCTATACTAGTGCTGGTAGTATTTCTATTAAGAATTCTAAACAAATTTCTTTTGGGTATAATATAAGGTATTTTTTCGGCAATTGAAAAAAAATGTCTTCAGACAAATAAATTATGTTCGAGGTCATAAATGGCGTTCCTTAACTCAATATTGCGACATTTTTATAATGATTTATCATCCGGAAGTTTTGCAATATGGGTATGTTTGGTATGGGAAACTGCCCAAAAATCGAAATTAAAAGGAAATTTAATAGCCTCCGTTATTTTTATACCTATGATAGCAGATCAAAATTTAAGATGACGGTATATTCAAGATATTCTGTCATCTAGAATCACGCGACATGGACATTTTAAACATAAGAAATATGTCAAAAGATCGCAAATTGATGCCTGCCGTCATTTAAAATCTGAAATGGCGAGCTATAGTCAATACTACTGGTATTCAATAACGTTTTAATGGTAAAAAATATCATGAAACAATGTATTTCTGATATCGAAAAGCTGTATAGAGATTAAAAATTGTTATTCGTCGTCATTTTGCATCCCAATATGGTGTTATTTTCACGACGATTGAGCATTTAAAAGCATGCTTATTTAAATAGGTATATATTTCCAAGGAAACTAAATTCATGATGATTTAAAAGTTATATGTCCAACAAAAACACCTTTAACAGGCCAACGTGGGTACCCGGGTACCCACAAATTGAAATGCTCATAACTATGGCTTCCTTTAACCGATGGACACTTTTACACGGAAACGCTCCCGATCGTATAGCAACCAATATATTAGTCGAATTTCTGAAATCGATTGGTTAAAATTTGGTACAGCTAAACGATTGTTGATTTTTCTAAACTTTCATTTTTGTTTTTGTATGAACAAAACAGTTGTTGAAACAACTAAATTATCTAGTTGAAAATGTGATGCTGTCAGTTAGCAAAGACACACATCATCTGAATCAGCTCATCAAATAGCTGAAACAACTAATATAATTATCGATTTCAAAATTGGTGTGAGTTGAAATTGAAAACCAAGATAGTCGTTTCAATCAATTGCAATATTGAAATAATTCCCAACCAGTTGTAACAACTAATATAATTGTCGATTTCAAGATTGGTGCGAGTTGAAACTGAAAACCAAGATGGTTGTTTCAATCAATTGTAATATTGAAATAATTCCCAACCAGTTGAAACAGCTAATGATTTTGTTAATTATAAGGAGGACTTGTTACCCAGAAACAAAAAAAGCCAAATTATATTCAAAAAAGTTTATTGCCGTCATGTCAATGGCTTGATATATCCAAGCGTGTATCACTGAAATATAAATTTATATTAACATTGCTTATAACTGTTCATCGCAAATAATTATGGTTCCATGTTCCACTGGAATCTCAGCCAAATTATTTTAATTCTATATGAACTTTTGAATTGGACTAATAAGATTTGTAAACAAACTTTTGTTTTGCTAATTTCTCTTAATTTTTTATCATTTCAACACAGAAAACATATGAAATTGATTCTACCAAGGGTAAAGATGTGGATTCATGTGTATTTTCATGAAATTCAACTCGGTAGCGGAATAATGAGCGAAATAAGTTTGTTTACAAAAATCTCATTAGCCCTTTTGAAGAATTACTATTGAATTTTTCTCGCCTCGTGTCTTTCTATTTAAGACGTCGTCTTTGATCGAAAACTCAAAACATTTTAGGTGGAAACCTGTGGAAACAAACGAAAAAACTGTAAACAAAACATTATTTCAATGCAACAGGTCAGAAATTTTCAATAAGTACCTACTATATTGTTTCAGTTAACTTATATTATAATTGCGTATAATTTGTCGTCAGTGTGAACATTCCATCAGGAGAAGAATTTTGCACGAATGCTATTGCCCACATTATGCTGCTTTCAACCAACCTACCGCCAAAAAGTTTAAGGGAAAATCTAGACCCGACCAACAGGAGCAAAAAGTAGGCCAAGAGATGTCATCCTACTTGAATCCAACAAGAAAAGCCTGCTGTGATGAACCTAAGTACTGATTGATCGTTTTTCAACTTTGTAATTAGATAAGTCTTTCCTACGTACATGTAATAAAATTATCACTATATAAGATTCCTTGACCCGATGTATAGCTTAGCTAACAGATTACCGTGCGACAAATAAATTACAATTACAATTACAAGTACTTCCGAGCTAGTGTTTTGATGGTTCCAGAAAACAGTGCCAGTTAAGATAGTGTTTCGATGAATCGATGTAGTGTTCTTTGTCTGCCACCGGGAAATGTAATTAGCAATAACTGTACCAAGCATAAAGCGGATTGTATTGCTTTACAAACTACCTGTTTGTGGCAAAGCACTGGTCGCAAATATCACTACTAGAGACACTAAAATGCTGCTAACAATTTGACACTGAATCTGACTCAGTTTTACGATATGAATAATTGCATCTTTCTCGAATGTTGGCGAAATTCCCAAACAAGTTTTTGCTGATTGCATAAAGCATCATACGGATTCGCAAAATCAAGGAAAACAAGGATGTTGGTACTGCTGCTGTTGGCGCCAATAGAGTGATAAATGATAACTGCACTTTGGTCTCCGGTGGATCACCTATGTTGTAGGTTAGAACAATTGCAGAATATGAGCAACCGAAATATATTTTCTGTTATATAAGCGATTCCCGTATATATTTGATTAATGTATGCATTTAAGTGTAGTTTTCAGCCAATCTTATCTAAACAATCATACAGGAACACGCACTAACGCAAAAAGTTTTTTCCTTGTGTATAGATGAGCAAGTAAATTGTATACTTGTGCGAATAATGTACACATGTACATCAGGAGAAAAAGCTTTTTGTTTCCTGATACCATTGGTCCACCATCAGATTCTTGTGCACTTCCTTAGCAGAGTATTGATGTACATTCGAATCAAATCTTACTAATCAATTATTTTGAAATCTTTGCATTGTGCATGAGAGATTTTTTTTCAACAGAATCAGACACAAATGCGTTTGCTTAGTCTGCAGAGTGCAGGTTTGGTCGCGTGAAGTTTTATTATTGTTATTTTTACTATGGGTAACGTAAGGTGCACTTCATCGATTATGTGGGATAAATGGGTTACACCAGCTTGGAGACAGGAAAATAAGGTTTCAATTTCTGATTTGTGTTAAAAAGTGAACATAATGGAAATCTATAGGTAACATTTTTTAATAGACATAGGTAAGAGAAATAAAGTTTTTCGCAAGGTTCAATAAAAAATTAAAGTCAATATAGTATTTTTTTTTCAAACACGGACATGCTGCTCGATACTCAAAAATATGAGCTCTATTAGCATATATGCATATGAACGGGCTTTCAACACTGGTTGGCCACTTTAGAACATATTTTTGTAGATTGTGCTCTTGTGAAAGCATTCAATATAACGGTATTAGCTCTTAAACAACTAATTTATGTCACAAGCAATATAACACACATCATACAATCTACAATGACTAATTTTTCACTAAATTGGACTATCATGCCAGTGTGTTCCCTTCTTCAAAGTTTGATAAAAGTGTACGTTCCCATTCATTCCGGAACCGACTCGGAGACCTGAATGGTTTCTAGCTCTGGTGCACCAATCGATTGAGCCGGAATCTGCTGTTGCATTCGAGATTCTAAGCCGGTTCTGGATTGAGTTTGACTGGTTTTTGTTGAATCACAAGCGATTCAAGATTAACGAGGTTTCGATGACCAGACAATGGCATGCTTAAAGATTCTAGAATAACAAAGAGGCTCCATGCTCTAACATGGAATTTCAATTCAGCTGTAAACGTTTTTATATTAATTCGTATTTCAAACGGAGCAGTAGTATCTTTATTATTCGGTTTCTATAGGCATGCTGGTAGGAACTCGAAATTGGATTTGCCTATTTCACTCCGATTTGGACTATACGACGAGTGTTCACACTTCAAGTGAAAAGCGCATGTTTGAGACGAATCGTTGTTACCTTAACTATAAAAAGTTGCCTGTCGATCACTTTCAACTCATGAATTGTCGATACTAGTTTACGTATGGTACAAGAAAGCATTTTCAGTACAAAACCTTCCAGTCCATCACAGGGTTTAGGTCGGACAAGAAAGGTCTATTCGTCAATGCTTTGATTTTTATTCGGCACATTCACGATTTAAAGTTACATGCTACAATAAGCGGATAATGATTTAACTAAAACATACCTATTCTTTACTTCATGTTTATTTCAGCTCTCGTTGAGTACAATATTAGGCAATTTACTTGAATTCTATAGGCTTATAAATTAAATTTAACTATTTCTAATGATAAGTTTCAAAATGTTTACAGCACAAATTTAGTAAGCGAACTGACGTATCATTTGTCAACTAAGAATATCTTTCTAATGCCATTTTTGTTTTCCTGGTTGCCATTTTTGTTTTCCTGGTTGCTGTCTTTGCTCTCAATAAATTGACAGCATTCCAAATCAACAAATTTTTTCAGCTAATTGGTGATGGGAAAATCAACAAAACAGTTAGTTGTTTTAGCAAATTTTAGTTGAAACAGCCAAGACAGAAATCACAAACTGCATTATTTAATTTTTGTGATAGCGGGTTTTCCGTGTAGATGTTTTGGATTCAGGAACTCGTCCACTTTTTGATTCTGTACAACAGAACCGGAATAATGGATCTTGTTTTTGGTAATCCGGATTTTCCGGAGTAATGTTCCAGTACTAGGATATGATTTGTAAATTTTAATCATGTCCTAGCCATATGAGTATCAAAACTCTATATATTGTCTCGGAAGTCTGTTTTTTATTGTTACAGGACCCTATGGCAATTTGAAAAATGGAATTGGAATGGAATGGCTTCCAAAACCAATAGCCTACTGATGCAATTCCAAGAATTTTGATACCCATATTGCTAGTATTCCATTGAAGTTCGCAAATAGTACCCCAGCACTGGAACCTGCTTCCGGAAACCCGGATTCCCGGCAACCAAATGAAGTAGCCCGATTAATTTTTACCAAGTCCAAAAGTGGATGATTTCCTGAATCCAAAACGGCCTAAAGTATCGAAATCGGTTGGGTATTACCTTAGTTATGGGCTTTTTAGTTTTTTGGGTACCCGGGTACCCACGTCGGCCTGTTACGTAGAAAAAAAATTCAGGAGCCCCTCCTCACTCCCACCCTTACTATATCAACAATATTATTAACCCAAAGGCTTGACTTAGTGAAGTTCTAAGATGTCACAAAGTTTCAATTTCCAGCTATGGACAAAACATAGGAATTTAGTTAATTGAAACATAAAAAGGTACCCTGGTACCGCGTCGGACACACAACGCACAGTGGGAAAAAATGAACCCAAAACGCGACTTTTTTTGAATAGGCTGGATGTCGTTTACCAGGTAAGGTTTTTCTTATGTAAAAAGGGCTGAAAAATTGATTGCTAGTATTTACAACGACCGCACGGTACGCTATCATGCCCGTTTTGCCCCAATTCTCCTTTTCGTTTGAGTTTATTTTCAAAACTGAATATATAATTCGGAAGAAAGTTGGAAACGGCTGACAAAAATTGATATTTCTTATGTAAAAAAGTCCAGAAAATCGATTGAATACATTTAGAATCATCTCACGAAACGTATATACCCATTTTACCCCAATTCTCCGTTAAACTAAAGTTTGAAGTTAATCCTGGCTTTATATTTCGGTAAAAGGCTATATGCGGCTGATCAAAAGTGATGACTCTTATGTACAAAAATCCAGGTTATCGTTTGAATATAGTTAGACTGGTCGCCCGAAACGTATGTACCCGTTTTACCCCAATTCTTCCCATAACTCAAAATAGTTAGAATGACCGCACGAAACGTGTATACCCGTTTTACCCCAATTCTTCACATAATGTATGTGTGAAGTTATACCTTACTCATTATTTCAGCAAGAGGCTGTAAGCGGCTCATCAAAGTAGTTTCTCTTGTGTAAATCAGTTCAGGGAATCGATTGAAAATACTTGGAACGACCGCACGAAACGTGTTGACCCGTTTTACCCCAATTCTGTCCCTTACACTTGTGTGAAATTATACTTACCCAACTTTTCAGAAAGAGGCTGAAAGCGGCTGATAAAAAGTAATTTTTTATGTTAAACACTTCAGGGAAGCAATTGAAGGTAGCTAGAATATCCGCACGAACCATGTGTACCCGTTTTACCCAAGTTCCTCTGATAACTCAAATATGAAGTTAAACCTAGCTGTACTTCTCCGAAAGAGGCTGACTGCAACTGATGAAAAATAGTAATTCTTATGCACAAAAAATTCGCGTTCAGCCTGTTTTTGAAATGATGAGTAAGGTATAACTTCACACATACATTACGTGAAGAATTGGGGAAAACCGGGTATTCACGTTTCGTGCGGTCATACTAGCTATCTCCAATCGATTTCCCGGAATTTTGTACTTAAGCATAACTACTTTTCATCAGCCGCATTCAGCCTCTTCCCGGGAAGTACAGCCAGGTTTAACTTCACATGTGAGCTATGGGAGGAATTTGGGGTAAAACGGGTACACATATTTTGTCCAATCATTCGAATTATCTTCAATCAATTCCCTGGACTATTTAACATAAAAAAGTTACTTTTAATCAGCCGGTTTCAGCCTGTTTCGGAAATAACGAGTTAGATATTACTTCACACATACATTATGTGAATAATTGGGGTAAAACATATACAAACGTTTCATGCGGTCCTTCCAACTATCTTCAACTGATTCTCGGGATTTTTCTACATAAGAATTACTACTTTTCATCAGCCGCATTCTGCCTCTTTCCGAAAAGTACAGCCAAGTTTAACCTCACACTTGAGCTATGGGAAGGGGTAAAACGGATACACGTGTTTTGTTCGGTCATTCGAACTACCTTCAATCGATTTCCTGGACTATTTGGCATAAAAAATAGTTTTGATCAACCGCTTTCTGTTTTTTCTGAAATATTGAGTAAGGTGTATGACCACGCTTGTATTATGTAAATAATTGGGGAAAAACGGATACAAACGTTTCGTGCGGCCATTCCAACTATCTTCAACCGATTCCCCGGATTTTTCTATATAAGAATTACTTCTTTTCATCAGTCACCTTCAGCCTCTTTTCGAGAAGCACAGTCAGGTTTGACTTTTCACTTGAGATATGGGAAGATTTGGGGTAAAACGGGTACACATGTTTCGTGCGGCCATTCTAACTACCTTCAATCGATTTCCCAGAATTTTTTGCATAAGAAATACTACTTTTGATCAATCGCATTCAGCCTCTTTCTGAAATGTAGAGCCTGGTTTGACTTTATACTTGAGTTATGGGAAGAATTGGGGTAAAACGGGTACATACGTTTCGGGCGACCAGTCTAACTATATTCAAACGATAACCTGGATTTTTATACATAAGAGTCATCACTTTTGATCAGCCGCATATAGCCTTTTACCGAAATATAAAGCCAGGATTAACTTCAAACTTTAGTTTTACGGAGAATTGGGGTAAAATGGGTGTATACGTTTCGTGAGATGATTCTTAATGTATTCAATCAATTTTCTGGACTTTTTTACATAAGAAATATCAATATTTGTCAGCCGTTTCCAACTTTCTTCCGAGTTATATGTTCAGTTTTGAAAATAAACTCAAACGAAAAGGAGAATTGGGGCAAAACGGGCATGATAGCGTACTTTACGGTCATTTTAAATATCTGCAATCGACTCCCCAGAAATTTTTACATAAGAAGTATTCATTATTGATTACAACACTTTGCCTTCTATCAAGCCATTGAGTAAAGTCGCGTTTTAGGTCCATTTTTTCCCACTGTGCAACGGTTAACAACTAGCATGGCTACATTATGGACCAATATCCACATTAATGATTGAAGGTCGTTTTACATGTTTTGTTGTAATGAGACAGATAACTTCGTGATTGGACACAATGTGAATAATTTTTTTTATTCAAATTATTGCGCAACATTTTTTAAAAATTTAATTGTTCTGCAGTAAATTTACATACACACATCGACTGGTATCGCCGGAAATATTTATTCCTTAAAGAAACTTAGTTTTTAACGGCGGTCTATAAAATAAGTGTTTTTCCTATTCGTTAGTTGGTTGCTGTTCTCAATGAATTAAGTTTTTTGTTTCATTGTTTTCTTTAATTTCAATTTAAACATTTTAACATTAACATCAATTTGTATGTTCTAGACAACTTTGCCAAATCAAACATATCTACATTTCATGGTTCAGCATTAAAACAAACATCTTTTAACAACTTTTAACAACTGCTCAGAACCAGCCATTTCGATATTACCCCATTGACTCTCAACAACTAACTGAACTCAATTCAGTTGTCTATTCGGCAGCATTGTAGACGAATTGACTGCTTCTTCTTTCAACTGAAGCACCGTGCACAGAAAAAAAAACCTGGCTCGGTTTTCTAAAACCAAACCGAAACCGCTGCTGAGAATACATCAACACAAGTTGAAATTCGTACACACATGTAAACGGGGCTGAGTGGTTCGGTTTGGTTTTAGAAACTGAGACTCGATGGAGGTTTTTCTTTCGTTTACCATGTGAACGAAATCCAAACCGAATACGATGTTTACACGTGTTGAGATTGTACGTACCGGTTGGTTTTCTTACCCACCTCTGATCACAGGCGGGAAAATACCGGTTGAGTACCGGTACGGTAAACCAAATTTCCACAAGTGTTTATGTTTCCTTTACATTGTGTGTGGTCTTATCGCTGGTTGTGTTTATACGAGACACGAAAACCAAACCGAGTTTCTTTTACACAGCAACGCGGTTTGGTTTTAATTTTCGTTTACCGGTGCATGAGTATGGGAAAGAAACACGAGAATAACGAAACCAAACTTCGGTTGTGTTGGACTTAGAGAACTAAGAACTGAAATTGCAGCTCTTGATATCACGCTACCACTGAAGAGCATGCGCACATAGTTCAAACTTTACTTCGATATTGACTTTTTCTAAAAGTGACATCCCAGTAGTATCTTCAATTTGAATTATTATCGCTAATCGTAATGCCAAAGAACAAATAAAAAACTCTCGAAACCCGTTAGGGAAAATCATCATCACTGGAACTTTCGTTTCCACGAAACTTTTCGATAAATTTCCGTCACTTGTGTTAGTGCACTTGGTGCACGCTTCTCTGAAAATCTAGCGAAATCGTCTTAGGGCTCCAACGGGTTTCATTCCGAGCCATTTGCGCGATTTTCGGCGGATTAAATCTGTAAAGAATTATAAAAACTAACTTCTATTCTATAATTGGCCTGCGTTAAGCCAAACCGAACTAAGTGTCATTTTTTTATTGTATTTTTCGTGCCAAATTTCATTTTTCGTTAACTTAGCATTCACATAGAAAAATAAAGAACACTTACTTGCTTTCGTTTGCAATTTGGGTTCCCAAAAAATAATAGATATTGGAGAGGAATTCCACTAAGATCCGTCCGAAAATCTCTAAAATCGTGACCGACCATCTTAGATTTCAATGAAACATTATAGGTTTAACCGGAATGGAAGACTAAACATCATACAGTAAAACTATCTGAGAACGAAGTACAGGGAATGAATACTTCTGCTCGAAAAAAATATACACTAAAAAAAATATTGTGTCATTTTGCACAAAAAATTAAATTTATGTTAAAAATTCAAATTGTAAAAAAAATACGATTTTTTATAACTTTATATTTTGTCAACAAAAACCTAAAGAGAAAAGAAACAGTTTGAATGTGATTTCATGATGGAGAAATCACAGGGAACAGACATCCATGATCGAACAAAAATATTTAAAAAACGTGTGTAAACATTTGAATTAATATACGAAAAACACTAGCGCCGCCACACCAACCTATCCCAACTATCCGTCAAATCGATTTCGCAACCGGTTCGAAATCCTGGATGGATTCAGCATGGAATCTAGCTCAAAGAAAACAACCGATTCCGACTCTATCGGTTGACGCATTTGAGCTGGAATTCATGCTGGAAGTCCGAATCGGTTCCGGACTAGTTTGACTGGGTAGAGGAATAACCGCTGTCAATTCAGTCGAACTCAGCCACAAAAAAACATGACGACAGTAGCGCACCTGGTTTAGATATCCAAACTACCTTCGAAACCGTTAGAGATTTTACACAAGTTGAATGCTGAAGATGGACGTCTGTTCTCTGTGGAGAAATTATCAGCAAAAAAGTTTTTCTAACAATAACTTTATACATGTTTTTAAGAGAGCTGGCATCACTGAAATGGTGACGAGCCGTTTTTTTGCCGTCCCGATCGATAAATCGTTTTGGTGTGTTTGAAGTGGCCAAAAGTGAAAAAAGTGTTATGAATGTTAAGTTTAAGTGATGCTCTTGTAATATACAGTGAAAGTGTTGGATGAAATAGGTGTTTAAGTGCACAGGAGGCAATTGCAGAAATGCTGCTGTCGGCAGGAGAAAACCGCCATTTTATTCATCAGTAGATACACAAGGGAGTATATTTTTCTAACACATTTTCCAATAAGATTGTTTATGTTTGCGGATTTCTTGGAGGGGGGTTGGAAGGAAGGAAAGGGTTGAAAGGAAGGTGTGACTGTATTAGTGAGATTTGCGAATCGTTTTAGAATGCTCTTACTCGGACGGCTGGAGCACAAGTCGAAAGTAGTTTACCGACAGTTGTTTTTATTAGGGTGTTTGAATAACCGATATTGCGCTTTTGAAGAGAGTTTTTCAGGGACACATAGCCTTTCAATGCCACTGTATGCCTATGCGTACATTATATGATCAGATGCAGATTATCCAATTGGCTCCCGGTCACTGACATTTTTGCATAATGCTGCTGGAGGGAGACAGACCCCCGAGTGGTATGTGCGTAAGTTGAGTTACCCAGAAGGTGATAATATTTTAATTCAATGAAAATCGATGAAGGCGTTAAAGAAACTTAGTTTTTAACGGCGGTCTATAAAATAAGTGTTTTTCCTATTCGTTAGTTGGTTGCTGTTCTCAATGAATTAAGTTTTTTGTTTCATTGTTTTCTTTAATTTCAATTTAAACATTTTAACATTAACATCAATTTGTATGTTCTAGACAACTTTGCCAAATCAAACATATCTACATTTCATGATTCAGCATTAAAACAAACATCTTTTAACAACTTTTAACAACTGCTCAGAACCAGCCATTTCGATATTACCCCATTGACTCTCAACAACTAACTGAACTCAATTCAGTTGTCTATTCGGCAGCATTGTAGACGAATTGACTGCTTCTTCTTTCAACTGAAGCACCGTGCACAGAAAAAAAAACCTGGCTCGGTTTTCTAAAACCAAACCGAAACCGCTGCTGAGAATACATCGACACAAGTTGAAATTCGTACACACATGTAAACGGGGCTGAGTGGTTCGGTTTGGTTTTAGAAACTGAGACTCGGTGGAGGTTTTTCTTTCGTTTACCATGTGAACGAAATCCAAACCGAATACGATGTTTACACGTGTTGAGATTGTACGTACCGGTTGGTTTTCTTACCCTCCTCTGATCACAGGCGGGAAAATACCGGTTGAGTACCGGTACGGTAAACCAAATTTCCACAAGTGTTTGTTTCCTTTACATTGTGTGTGGTCTTATCGCTGGTTGTGTTTATACGAGACACGAAAACCAAACCGAGTTTCTTTTACACAGCAACGCGGTTTGGTTTTAATTTTCGTTTACCGGTGCATGAGTATGGGAAGGAAACACGAGAATAACGAAACCAAACTTCGGTTGTGTTGGACTCAGAGAACTAAGAACTGAAATTGCAGCTCTTGATATCACGCTACCACTGAAGAGCATGCGCACATAGTTCAAACTTTACTTCGATATTGACTTTTTCTAAAAGTGACATCCCAGTAGTATCTTCAATTTGAATTATTATCGCTAATCGTAATGCCAAAGAACAAATAAAAAACTCTCGAAACCCGTTAGGGAAAATCATCATCACTGGAACGTTCGAATGTTGGATGAAATAGGTGTTTAAGTGCACAGGAGGCAATTGCAGAAATGCTGCTGTCGGCAGGAGAAAACCGCCATTTTATTCATCAGTAGATACACAAGGGAGTATATTTTTCTAACACATTTTCCAATAAGATTGTTTATGTTTGCGGATTTCTTGGAGGGGGGTTGGAAGGAAGGAAAGGGTTGAAAGGAAGGTGTGACTGTATTAGTGAGATTTGCGAATCGTTTTAGAATGCTCTTACTCGGACGGCTGGAGCACAAGTCGAAAGTAGTTTACCGACAGTTGTTTTTGTTAGGGTGTTTGAATAACCGATATTGCGCTTTTGAAGAGAGTTTTTCAGGGACACATAGCCTTTCAATGCCACTGTATGCCTATGCGTACATTATATGATCAGATGCAGATTATCCAATTGGCTCCCGGTCACTGACATTTTTGCATAATGCTGCTGGAGGGAGACAGACCCCCGAGTGGTATGTGCGTAAGTTGAGTTACCCAGAAGGTGATAATATTTTAATTCAATGAAAATCGATGAAGGCGTTAGGGAATACACATAATTTCAGAGAAAAGCGTCAAATAAATGCGACAGACTTGTTTTTTCGTGTTTTGGAATAGCGAAAGCAGGGTAGCGAGCGCAGGGAAATACCGTGATAGACTCATTCGCTCATTCTCCGGCGGTTTTGTTCATCCGGATAAATAACGCGTTGTATTTATCCGGAGAGGTTGTGTGAGGCACAGTGGCTTTTCGGGTGAAAATGTGAGATTTTGTTGTCGCAGTTAGTGGCGTCTGATTTTTGAAAATAGTAGATTGTCCGTTAGTTGAATGATTTTTGAGAGCTTGATTAATTCATTCGATTGATCGACCAGAATAATCGATTAAGGTCAATAATCGATTACTTTGTAAATCTTAGTTAGTCAACAAAAAAAGGTCATTGGATACATCTTTAAAAATTTGGAGAAGTCTTGTCATTTTTGTTGTTCTGCAACTTTCATTTTCAACGCTCACCCTTCATTAATTATGCTCTCGATTAATTGAAAGCAGCTACTCGATTTGCTCGATTATACCGAAAGTTTGTAATCGATTATTGATTTTTCGATTAATTTGGAAATTAGTCGATTATTTGCGTTAATCGAATAAAAAAGACATCACTAGTCGCAGTGGCAAATTGTTCGGACGCATTTATTCATATGAGCGATAAATGCAATGCCTGCGTCGCTCTAACACACTGGTAATTATATATACAGTTATGTATTGCAAATCTGGGATTACCGCGACCACACAAAATGCCACGCAGTACTCTATTCCGTGCATTTTCAACATCAAATTCAACTTTGAAAACCAGATTAGAGTTTGTTGTTCTCTTCTGTGAACTATTGTAGAAATGTCTGATTTTTAAAATTCGCTTATTGAAATCTCGCATTCTTGTATTGCCGCCCTCCCTTTAGGCCTGGAAGCTGATTGTTTTCCTGAAAATTTCCCGTGACAACGATTTGTTTTCCTCCAGGTTGAGCGAGGAAACGGCACAATGCCGGCGCAGTTTAATAAGTGTTTACAACCCATGTTTGTTTGGTTTTTAAGTTCCACTTTATAGTGAAAAATCGTAAAAAGGCGGTACGGGAAACGAGAGGCATCGTTTCCAAAGTGCGCAGAGTCTGGTGCTTTCACGGTACTGAGGTTGTGAAGTTGGTACCAGCTAGAGTGGTGTGGTATGGCCATTCAATGGATGGGTTACCGGGAATGTTGGAGTATTTATTTATTTATTTATTTATGTATTTAATTATTTATTTATTTAACTGTTTATTTCAACGGACCTTTTATGATCTAATTGAAGCATACTTAAAGTTAGGACACCAACAGCATAAAGAATTTGCCAGACTTTTCCAGATATTCTGAATTCTACGTAAAACCGCAGAAGGAATGCCATTATGACAGATTTATCTGGCACAGCTAGAGTTTTTTTAGTCCTTTAGCAGAAAGGTAAACCTCTCATTCTACCAGATTTATAAATTATAGAGATGGTCAATTGATCTGGGTCAAAAAAATCGATTAATGTTCTATGAAGACCAAAATGTATGCCAAATTTCGATGACTTTGAGCTCGCTGTCAAGTGACAGATTTTTCCAGACATTTTTATTTGAACTATCAGATTTTCTTTGAAAAATAGTGGCAACCCTGCATTCCTGTGCCTTTCCTTTCCGTTCGGCTACCAATACTAGCATAACCAAAACGAATATTCTATCTTTCCATCGCCTTCAATCTAGTGGCCAGTGCTAGCAAACTTGCATGTTCAGTTTTTCAATAACAACATTTTCAAAGAATGTTGCAGATTTGAAAAGAAGGAAGGAAAAGATTTTCACAAATTTAAATTCTTTTGTGTTATTTGTTAGCGCTGATAAAGGTTATTTAATTTGCTACTAGCAAGGAGCTGCACAAACAAATCGATTTATGCAGTTAATCAACGGAGGCTGCCAAAAAGTTCGAATAAAAGCATGCGACTAGTGTACTTTGCACGTTCTATATTTTATCAATACTAGAGAGGATCGATAAAATAATTCAAAGTGTAATAGCAACATGCAATTGTGGCAACACTGGCCATGGGATGGTGGGGGAATACGCACATTCGTTTTGGTTATGATGGTATTAGCAGCAGAAAGGAATGGAAAAGCAGTGCACGAAAACGAGTGAGAGAGGATAATTTATTTATATTTATATTTATATTTAACAATTTACGTCCATCTGACAATGAGTCTTAATGAACTAAATTACAAATAATTAACCTAAAGTGATAACAAACGATTTCTAAACTGTACAGAACTAATGACGAAGTCGAAGTTGTCCGTAAAATCGTTGAAGCGACGGACATTGCTAGTATCGCAGAGCCGTAGCAATCCTGTTTTGAGTGAGGGGGCAAATTTTTTTAATTAAACTTAACGTATATTTAAAGCAAGGGACTGAAAGAAAAAGTATTATTAATATTTAAAGCCACAGTACTCAAGACGATACTAACTCCTGCGGTAGAACACAAATGATTACGTCGTCAGCAAACTCTAAGCTTGCTCATATGACCTTTTCTACGCTGTTCTAAACTTTCTTCCTTCATCGTCTCGCTCGTTACAAGACACAAACCAGAAATTGATTCACTCTTAGTTGTTAAGAGAAAGGAAAAAGAGAATCGTTGCCAGAAGACCCACCCCTTGGTCGGCAGCAACAACGTGCTTTGGCCTTTAATGTGGATGAAGCAGTTGCGTAATGTCGCGACACGGATCCAATGTGGCACCCCAGGATCCCGAAGCTGCAGTATTCTCTTAAGTTGACCTGTGAACTTTAGGTCCAGAATGGTAACGTGCTCCCATTTCACCTGGAATTTGTGCAGAACCTGGAAGTATTCTGTGCTGCAGGTTGCCACGTAAGATGTTTACGATACCGACTCACACCTAGAAGGACCCGTCTCATCACCGGGAAAAGCAAGTACCTCCAAGGTAGCGGAGATTGAAGAGTCGGATCTCGAACAACTTTGCCGCTATCATTGCACCTACTGAGCAACACGACACACTAATACGTAACGGAGTGTCCTATCAAAATGGCTAAAGGACCCACACTAATTACGTAAGGCTTTTTTGAACTTTTCAATCTCCCCCTCCTCCTCAGATAAGAGCTCGTAAGGTTTTGGTGACCTCCCCCTACATAAGATCTTATCATGATTTTCGTAATTAATAAATAATATTGTTAATTCATTAAATAATAAGATAGCGAACACGATGCGCATAGAATTATTAGAAAAAACTCATGACAAAGTTTAGCTGTAATCTTCTGCGGTAATTTTGTTTATTTTCGCCCAGTAGAAATTTCAGAATATCTGTTGGCAGATATTCAGAAACGCCGAATTGGCCCACATGACCTGCTTCGCTATATTCCACTTCCTTTGAATCTATTTTCTTGTGATGAAGAACTTAAAAGATTTTTGACAATCTTATGATAACACGAAGGGTATCAACATTTCCTAACTTGTAAGGCATATTGTGACTCCAGTTTCCGAACAAAACAATGTACCACCACCAGAGTTAAAAATAATCGAAGCTCTTTTTTGACGGCTGGTAATGAACCTGATGCGACTCGCGGTGAATAGAAAAAATATTCATTCAAATATCTATGCTCTTCATTCAGTTGAATATCGTACAATATATTCATTTCACTAATTATCTAGGAAAATGTTTTCAAATGCCGGTAAAGCATATAAAACAACCATCATCATCGCTTACATTGTGCCACGGCATACTTTAATGCGTATGATTCGTTGTTGTACAGTCGCTTCGTGTAATATTCGGAGATGAATGAAAATCTGCATGGATGAATGGGCGGTTTGTTCGTTTGACGTTTTCAGCTGCGTCACTGAATATTGAAAATGAATGCGGCTGAATATGATCAATTTTCATTCAATGAATTTGAATATTTTTAACTCTGACCACCACGAGCTAAGAATTTGTTTGATATACAAAATGTTCATGGTACAAATAAGAAATAGTCCGTGTTTTTAATAAAGAACATTGTTCTTATAGTTTTAATTTTTCATAGTTTTATGATATTAGGTAAGAAAGGACAAACCCTCCCCCTGAGATAAGAATTTATAAGATATTTTGAATCTCCCTCTCCCCCCATATGCCCTTACGTAATTAGTGTATGGCCCCTATGGCCTCACTTCAATGACCAAATCAGCCACAAGAAGTCCAATTTCAGCGAAGGTCTACCGGATATCAGCGATGTTATAGCTTTTGAACCAGTATTTGGGAGGTCCCCGCACAATATCGCGAAGGACAACAGTGGCTTAGGCGCGAGGATAAATGAGCAGGCGAAGAAATCGACGAGATGTCAGCTGTCTCCGTCGAAACCAATGATGTACGCAGTTTCTTTGAAATTGGGTGTTACACGAACCCCGTTTATCGCCGGATTTCATCACCCTTGGTACCAAAATTCTCACCCCAAAGGACATTACCAGTCTAACAAGTCTGCATAAGTACTATTGTCCCCCATCTTGTAAATAGAATTGTATCCCTAGTTTAAAAACACATGTGAAATTTTTCATATATATTTTTCCCCGTT
This sequence comes from Topomyia yanbarensis, assembly GCF_030247195.1. NCBI lineage: Eukaryota > Metazoa > Arthropoda > Insecta > Diptera > Culicidae > Topomyia > Topomyia yanbarensis. Next base: position 291,086,712 of record NC_080671.1, on the reverse strand, counting down.
TGTGTACCAAACTATATTGTTAGTTTTAAGATAACTGTAAACATTTCCTAAAAAGCTATTACTATTGAATTCCTTGTTTTAAAATTTTTCATAAAAAAAATCTTTTGCCCCCTCTTGTATATAGAATATTTTTTCTAGTCTTAAGATAGCTGTAAAATTTTTCTCTTTTATAAAAAAAAAATATTTCAACCTTGTAACCTCCTAGTTTTAAGATATTCAAAATGTAAAAAATTAAAGGGTTGTGTACAGGACACGACCACGGTGACATTAAAACTGTAGCTTTTTTCAAGAGCGTGCAAATGGATAATTTTATCTATCACACATATCGCCTCACGTTCTTGCTCTCTCACCTGTTTTCATATGTTACAATTTGCTATATACCCTCCCCATTAAAACATTATTTATTGAAGGTCTTTTAACGGTAATCTATTAATTAATCAAGTATCTCACTAGGTGATTGGCATTATTTGGCTGATCCATCTAGTAAAAATAGGCTGGTCTGTCCAGAAAATATATTCAAAAGGAAAGTTCTATATTGAGAACTGTGATGAGGAAGCCCACGCCCGCCAACGGATTCTCCATGAAATATGAAATTTCATTTTCCATTTAAATTTTCAATAATGTACTAATGAACTTAAGTAAGCAATCTTAAGGTTAAGTATTTCTTGTTAGATTAGTGGTGGAAAAAAGGAAATTATTTGATAAATTACATTGTTATACAACGTTCGCACTACCAGTTAAACGGGTTTTTATGCTATCTTGGTGACATTTTTCTTGTTTCTAATTATTATTACATGTTATAACTCTGTAGTGTAAACATTGTATTGTTGAACCAATTCTGCAGCGTTTTATGTTATATAGGTTTTTATGTGGTAATAAGACTGACATAATTATATCGTCAGTACAGCGGTTTGTTTCATAATTTAAAACAGATTTTTTTTTAAATTTAAATTAATATACCCAACCGTTCTATATATTGTAAACTTTAAAACGCAATTAGAACTGTGTTTTAAATACATAGGGCAGGACAGATACTCTGACTGGATAAACTGGGAAAACAATTTTAAGTCCAGTAACGCTTAAGACATGGCTTGAATTTGAATCGAAAAAGAACACCCGCTTAAACTGCTACTGGAACGGTAAGTTCTGTTTTAAAATTTTCCGTTTTGTGCAGTACGAAACAAAAGTGTTTGAAATTAGAAAACAAAAAGTTCTGCTGGGAATGTGATTGTTTCCGATGCAATTGCACTCAGATTTTTTACGCAGGGGATACAGGCCGTGTAAATGAAAACCGCGCAATTTTAAAAAAAGGGGAAAATGAAAACCGCGTAAATTTCAAAATCCGCGTAAAAAACCTGAGTGTACTCTCCTATATAAAATACTACGCTACTGAACAGTGCAATAGCTACAGAAGCACGTTGTCAGACGCCTTACTGATAAAAAACATATAACCGAAATATATATATCACATATAACCGAAATATGAAACATATGAAAACCAATAGTCTCTTTACCCTATGCAGCTACAAAGCGCCGTAAACTTGGATTAACAAGTTACAACGCACACGCATGCATAAAGATAAATATATTTTTTTCAAACGCAACACTCTTAAGGCTCAAGTTACCTCAAGGCTTGGTAGTGTGCGTAAGAAAAATTGTGCTCAGCTTTGCCACCAGATTATCCATTTAAACCTTTTCAAAACTCTAAAAGAAGAATATCAGTCGATTTATTAGATCATCACGATTCAATTCATGCAAAATACCTGCCGGAAAAGCTATCGGCTTAGCTGAATGGTGCTTTTGAAAATGTGGCTGTGGTTTTTTCATTGCGCTGTTGTGTTGCGTGCCCCAGCACGGTGTGGTAGTGTGACAAAAAATCACAGTCACTTTTTCAAAAGCACCATTTAGCGAAACCGATAGTTTTTCCAGCAGCTATTTGGTATGATTTGAATCGTTGTGATCTGATAAATCGGCTGATATTCTTCTTTTAGAGTTTTGAAAAGGTTTAAA
>NC_080671.1:291028719-291084202 GCF_030247195.1 Topomyia yanbarensis | reverse complement strand
TAACGAAACTATGTAAGATTTGCACGCTTATAACTCCGCTATTACTAGATGGATTTTAATCATTCATGCACCAACCGATTCAGAATCACCTAACTTAAATATTGGTAATAATTTAATATCTCCCCAATAATAGTAGACTTTTGGAAATTGGTAAAATTAAAAAGTTCACGAAAAACGGGAAAATTACCATTCGTGAGGCAGATTTCTCAGACACAGCCGTCCATAGAGGGCAGCTTAGTGCCACAATGAAACACGAAAAGTCATAAATAGAAGCGAAGCATGTCCGTTTAAATCAGTTGTTGCTCTTATCCCATACGAGCAACATCGTCTCCGGCAGAGATGCCAGATTTGCAGACAAGCCTGCAAATATATATATATATATATATATATATATATATATATATATATATATATATATATATATATATATATATATATATATATATATATATATATATATATATATATATATATATATATATATATATATATATATATATATATATATATATATATATATATATATATATATATATATATATATATATATATATATATATATATATATATATATATATATATATATATATATATATATATATATATATATATATATATATATATATATATATATATATATATATATATATATATATATATATATATATATATATATATATATATATATATATATATATATATATATATATATATATATATATATATATATATATATATATATATATATATATATATATATATATATATATATATATATATATATATATATATATATATATATATATATATATATATATATATATATATATATATTATATATATATATATATATATATATATATATATATATATATATATATATATATATATATATATATATATATATATATATATATAAGGGTCATTCCACGCGAAGTGATCAAAAAAAGATGTAAACTTGAAATCGACCTTCACGGATTTGAACAAAATTTGGAGGAGTTGTTCATCTAGGGCCAATATATAAAAACCCAAATTTTTGTGTCAATTGAACCACCCCTCGTGTCATGGGAGCACCCCCCGTTTTGGAAAATTGCCAAAACCCTTGATTTTCTTTTGATCAGATCTCCGGTTCTATTTACTCTAGAATCAAACCACAAGATGGCTTTTGAAGAAAATTGTTCAAGGAGTCTATAAAAAATATTATTTTTTTGCCAACTATGCATTTTTTCAGTTAAATATTAAAAGTTAATTTTTCTCTCAATACGTATATTTCAATTTCGAAAATTTTAATGCCATTGCCATTTTTACATAAAAAACACTTATCGTCCCAATATAATATGAGCGCATCCTGAGATATACCGTTTGAAGGGAAAAACTCCGATTTTCTCATATAAAAATCCATTTTTATTGGCCAAAATTGAGAAAATCTTCAAACTGTCATAAAAATCGACCCTGATCTGCTAGAAGCAAACCAAATACGTAGTTTTTCATCATTTCTCGTCTACTTCACGAAAAATTATGTTTGAACTCAGAATACTCAAGTTGGTTTTTTAGTATTGTGCGCTTGCGATTTTATATGGGAAATTGCGGTTTTTTCTCTTCAAAACGGTGTATCTCAGGATGCGCTCATATTATATTGGGATGATAAGTGTTTTTTATGTAAAAATGTCTGAGGAACGCGATGGCATTAAAATTTTCAAAATTAAAATATACGTATTGAGAGAAAAATTAACTTTTAATATTTAACTGAAAAAATTGCATAGTTGGCAACACTGTCGGCAAAAAATAATATTTTTTATAGACTCCTTGAACAATTTTCTCCAAAAGTCATCTGGTGGTTTGATTCTAGAGTAAATTGAACCGGAGATATGATCAAAAGAAAATCAAGGGTTTTGGCAATTTGCCAAAACGGGGGGTGCTCCCATGACCCGAGGGGTGGTTCATTTGTCACAAAAATTTGGGTTTTTATATATTGGCCCTAGATGAACAATTCCTCTAAATTTTGTTCAAATCTGTGGAGGTCGATTACACGTGCCTTGATCACTTCGCATGGAATGACGCACTTTTCATTATTTTATTGTTCGGTTGGTCCACCATATTGACGGCTCTGCGCGGGATGGGCTGAAAATTTTCACTTTTCCGAGTCGTTTTCGAAAGATTTTTCAAAACACAATTTTTTGTTATTAGTGCATGTTATACATACTTCAAATTTTAATACTACGTAGAGGAACATATTTTCAACAAATTGGCCTAAAAATCAAATCATTCTGTTAAGTATGATAAAAGTTATTAACGTTCAAAATCTGACGCGGCGCCGCAGCCGATATTTTGAAACGGGACCCCTATATTGAAAGCTTAAATGTATTCTACATTAAAATAAAAAAATAATAGAATACATCGTGACATTATACAAGAGTCGGCCAACACCTGCTGTAAACAACCTCAAATCCATAGCAAAGTCATATATTCCCGCAAATCAGATATTCCAGCAAATCAGCCTGGCCTATCATTCTATTTGATTCTTAAGCATTATCGGAACAATTCTGTTAGCTGCAGATATTGCTCTTCAAGCTCTATCACACCAAGTAGCCTTCCAAATTTTCAAAATGCAAATTGATACACTTTTCCAATGCGTAAATTAATTCTTTTACTGAAACCAAAAAAAAAATTAAAAAAACCTGTTTTAATCTACCTAGTGGTGCAATTGTGCCTTTCTCATTTATCCAACCTACACGCCATGAATCCTGAAAACAGGATTATGAACAAAAATCATATGTTTTATAAAACAGGACCATGAATAAAAATCATATGTTTTATAATTATGTTCAATTTCCCTTCAGTAACGCCCGCATAACGCTTATTTTAGTGGAACTATTTGTTTGTGTGTACTTCAGACATGGTTGACTCATGATGATTATCATAGATGTAAGAGCCTTAAATTACAAAATCGAGATATCTGGATATGTTCTCGTGAACTATTTCACGAAATTCAAAATTTTATTCATGAATCCATTCAATTCTCATCAATTAATTCATGGTCTCTAATATATTAGGTACGATCCAATATCCGTGCTCGTGAAGTAGTTTACAAAATCATCAAATATTATTCATGTATTCATGGACTGGTTCATGATTGCTAATATATGTCGCGATCCAATATCCGTGCTCGTGAAATAGTACCCGAAATCATGAAATATAAATCATCGATTCGTGAACTCATGATACCTAGTATAACTCACAACTCGCGTTCATTTTGTGAAATAGATCACGAAATCTTAAAATATTAGTCATGTATTCATGAATTGGTTCATAATGCCTAGTACATGATTTATAATCTACTATGCGTGCTGGTGATATTTAGAAGATATCGCTAATCATTTACAAATTCATGCAACATGATAATGATATTTTCCCGGGAACAAAATTTGGAGAATTATTCGTGGAATCATTTTTATTCCATGCACTGCTTTATGAAATGCCCATCTGCTAGCTGCAATAGTAATAGACATGAGCATTACATATAAAAAAACTATTAGGACCTCGAACATCAATATTCGTTTGATAAGGTTCATGGTGATGTCTGGATAGAAAACGAAAACTGCAATGAGAATCACAAATAGTGTGCGTGATCTAATTCACAGAACAAGATATCGCGAATCAGTCACATTTTTATGATCCAGTTTATATTTTCACTTTATTCCGAATAAAAAAACCGATAATAACCAAAAAGTAATAGATCACAATTAGGCGAAGAGATTTTACGAATTTCATGATAAAACTGCTGATATGATATCATATTAGTCATATTACTCTTCGTGTCAAATTTGGAAGTAAGTTCTAAAATAAAATATTACGATAACATGAACAGAAATTACGAAAATCATGACTGAGGTCCAGAAATTATGAACATGAATTACTCTATTTATGACTCAAATATTACGATAACATGAACAGCGGTTACCCCTCACCGCATGCCCCTAATTACGCCTCTGTTAAAATACAGAAAACCTATATTAGTCGAAAAAATTAGACCGGGATTAGGTTGACGATGTTCAGAGTGATTGCATAACATTTCTATACGAGAAAGGCAAAAAAGTAACTATAGGTATGTAACTTCTCTAGAAGAAAGGCAAAAAACATGGAAACAGTACATGCTTGGCAGTTCACTAACCACTTGAATTTCCCATTTAACCAATTTGTATGTTGGTTTAAACCACTGGATTTTGTTTCACACATTTTTTTTATATTTTGACCAATACTTTTGTTTACTTTTTATCCTCTAGTGAATGCACTGTTACAAATAGCTTGCAAAGTGCAAGGATAGTCCCAGGAATTTCAATTGATACAATTGCATTAAATTAGGAAGGAAACTAAGGGAATAACTGTGCTACTATGTTTATGTGATAAAACATTTGAATTTGAGGTGAGGTTTTGGGGATTTCACAGAAGTGTTTTGAAAACATGATGTTGATACTTGCGCTTCATCATGTGTGGAAACATTTGAAGGAGTTATATGCATTTTTAACAGTTCATTACTTCTGTTCCATCAAGATGTTTATAATACAAAGGTTGGGTGTATCAGGATTACTTTTATATGACCTTAACTATTAATGATTATGAAATAATTCGCTATTATTTAAGAGATTTGCGAATACTTCGCAATTGTGGTAAAAAATATAAAATAATTCAGTGAATATTGTCGATAGATTCCTCTAAAAAGCAATACGATTTTCAGTTTAATTTTTCCGTTCGAAAATATGCCTACCGTTTATTCATTACCTTGGTATGTATAGCTGTGTATAGAGAACATATCTACAAATCAGGTCACTTCCCAAGTAACAATTGAAGTTTTATAGCACGCTACAAGTGCAATCTAAGTTTTATTCGTGGCTATAAAACTATTATAAAACCTCAATTGTTACTAGGGTTTGGTCCTATGACCGTCCAACACCTGGAAAGCGATGTTTATAGAGATGCGCGAAGACTGAAGCCAAAAGTTCCAATCGAACCAAAAAAACTGTTCCAAACGAGCAATGTAAATAGGGTTGTGGTACCGGTAATACCGGTACCGAAAATCCCGGTAATACCGACCCATTTTTGGTACTGTAATACCGGTACTGAACAAAAGCCAGTACCGGTATTTGCGGTACTATACAATTTTTTATGACAAATATGTTAACTCTGCAGGGGGATCTGTGTCAAAATATCGATCTGCAAGATAACGTTTAATTATATTAATTTGCCTTCTAGATAAATCGTTGAGATAACACCTTTGTGTGGGAATGAGGTGTTATCATAATAATTCTAGAAGTTAAAGTTTTATTAGCGACATTCTGATTGGTTTCCATTATTCACTGGGTGGCGCGTAATAAGACTATGGTCTAAGTCATGTCTGTATTTGGTTTGCTCTTAAACCTTTATCTATAATAGAACGAACAGCGATTTAGTAGCTAACAGTTTTAGACTTGGTGAACTGCTTCAAATGGGGCGATTTGTAATTATTGGTGATCGGAAAATTCAGCAAAACTCCATAGTTTACAGGAAAGCGAAGAGCCTGGATATGCGTTAGAGAATAATAGGCAATAAACATGTTTTTTGATCAGCAAAAATCAATCATCTGATCATCAGAAATAAGATCATCAGTTTGAGCATTCAATTTCAGTTTGAAGCTTTTTTCGATTTTTTTTAAAAAATATTCGAGTACCGGTACTACCGGTACTGAGGGCCTCAGTACCGTAGTACCGGTTCTCGCCAAAAAGGATCGGTACTGCGAACCCTAAATGTAAACAAAGATAACGAATATCGGAAGTAAAGTGTGGGTAGTATTGTGATTGAACTAAAAAGAAATACTTGTAAATATATGTATATGAATAGTGTAAACTTTATATACATACATATTAAATAATTTTCATGATGAAAAAATACGAGTAAATTTAAACACATTGACAATTACAAAGCCATTGATCGACTATCTGGTCCCTCATTTTTAATAGCTGGTAAATGCATAGACTGAAAATATTAAACATTTCCACTTTTAAATATTAATTTGAATGACATCAGCAATGTAGTCAACTCTGTAGCAATATTGCTATTACTCATCAACTGCAATATATTGTCTCTAGTGTAATGAAAAACCTATAGATAGGCTCAGTAACGCAAATCAATGCGTTCCGAATTACATGATTAAGTATTTTGCAAAATATTTCTAAAAAATAATTCGTCAATTATTCATTAAAACCAAAGACAAGAAGAGATAACTCGCTTCTTATTTTTGGTTTTCTTGCTTTTTTGTGCCCTGCTGAATAATCAATGACAGTTGACTGTACGCGGCAAGCGATGTTGGCAATGCAGCCAATTTCTTTTTCATATTTAGATATGTTACTATAATACGCAATGCCCGTTTTATTGACAAACATTTCGCCGTACGTACTAATTAATTCAATAATATCAAAAAAAGAATTTTAGTATTTCATTTGAAGGATTATATCAAAATCAATCGAGTGAAAGGATAAGTGGAGATCAAATCGTTGCCATTCTCATAATCATTGAAATATAATCATAATCATTGAAATTGATAATGAAGAATTACTGCACTGATATTGTCAACAAAACACCCCGGCAGCCGGCTGTCCGGAGTTCAAGTTGTTTTCGATGAAGCATACTATCGATAAACGGTTACCTAGAGTTTAGACGCTTTAACATCTAGAACATTTACGTATCCTACAGTCAATGAACTATTCAAACTTTTTATGCACGAAAATATATTCTCAGTCGCATCGCTTGCTTGAGGTGAGTCCTGACTAACAACCCACCCACTACCCAATCAGTGTCACTAAGTCGGGGCCTCCCGTAAGTAAGTACCACATCAACACCTCGTACGCAGGCGCTTAGACTGGATCAATTGTTATTCCCATGGCTAAAAATGAGTCATCAGTCTGCAATCTACGAAGTGTACCGTATTTACGCAACGCATTTATGCATTGACCATTTTTTTTGAATGCATATTTTCGACAAAATGGCGAAGAAATTCAATAAATTCATGCAGTACAGTAAAAAATTTAAGCGTTCCAACCGGGAAAATATATTTTTGCATATAAAATATTTAAAATAATCCATAAAGAATTGTAAAACGATCAATAAAAAAGTTGTCCATGTTCCATAAAACAAAACTGAAAATCCATAAAACAGTGTGAATGAACCATAAAAAGGGTGATTTGATCCAAAGATTATGTAAAATTGAACCATAAAATGGTCGCAAAAGAGCACTAAAATAGTAATAAAAGAGCAATTAAAATCAACCAATGCATCATAAAAATATTGGAGATGTTCCATAAAATGATACATTTTGCGCCATAAATTAACTGACATTGATCCATAGAATATTAACAATGTACATTAAAACACGTTGATATGTTCCATAATATCGATAAAACTGCTCCACGGTATTACAAAATGGAGCAATAAAATGTCAGAAAAAGGTCCATAAATTTGATGAAAATGTTTGCTAAATAATTTTTCTTGGTCCATAGAAGATGTAAAAATTAACATTAGAAATGATTCATATATCGAACGTTAAATTATGGTTCATGGATCCATAAGAAAAGAAAATGTAAAACGTTCCATTAATATGTGCTTATGCACTAGAAAAATTAAATTCAATGAATTCATGCGAAAATTTATGGTAAACTGAAAAAATAAGTTGTGCTTAATAATACTCATAACAGTGACAGTGTTTTAACAAGTGAGTTTATACTGGGAGCTAAAGTGATGCGGCTTGGCCGCATATCCGAGGCCGAGGATCCGAAGCGGCGCAAAGCCGTTGGACGAGGCATTGATTAACCCGTAGCTGGAATTGCAAGCGAACCTGTGGTCCTCTCGTTTGCCCGGTTTGCTTAAACATAGGGGCTATAGTTAGTTAAAAGCCGACTGAGCGGTAGCGAAGTCGGACCGTGCACTAGAAAGCGATGTGGCGTAGCCACATTAGTCATTGTTCGTGTATAAAGTGTCCGTTTTCACTTCAGATAGTTGGTATTTGCGACTCATGCCAGCCTGTGTCAGTGGTCTAATAACTCTCAGCGCGCTAATATCATAGATACCCTGCCGTTTAAAGAGTTGCCATAATGATTTCAGGTTAGCTAGGGTCAGTTACCTGACTAGTGGGATTGGGAATCTGAAGTTTAACTATAATGCATGCATTGTTTGTTGTAGTTTGACATTGCAACAAAATGTAATAAACTTTATTATTAGTTCGAATAGCAAAAATTTCGCATGAATTCATTAAATTTAATTTTTCTAGTGCATAAGCACATATTAATGGATCGTTTTACATTTTATTTTCTTATGGATCGTTTTGTAAATATCCATGAACCATAATTTAACGTTCGATATATGAATCATTTCTACATCATTTTTACATCTTCCATAGACCAAGAAAAATTATTTAGCAAACATTTTCATCAAATTTATGGAACTTTTTCTAACATTTTATTGCTCCATTTTGTAATACCGTGAAACATTTTTGTCGATATTATGGAACATATCAACGTGTTTTAATGTACATTGTTAATATTCTATGGATCAATGTCAGTTAATTTATGGCGCAAAATGTATCATTTTATGGAACATTTCCAATATTTTTATGGGGCATTGGTTGATTTCAATTGCTCTTTTATTACTATTGTAGTGCTCTTTTGCGACCATTTTATGGTTCAATTTTACATAATCTATGGATCAAATCACCCTTTTTTATGGATCATTCACACTGTTTTATGGGTTTTCAGTTTTGTTTTAAGGAACATCGCCAACTTTTTTATGGGTCGTTTTTCAATTTTTTATGGATCATTTTCGTTGTTTTAGCGGTGCAAACTTAAGGCTGCCATAATGAAATTCTTACACACCTTAAGGAGAAATATAAAGAAACAAGAGACAGTAATGAGCGATAGGGGATATTAACCACACTTCCCAAAAGTTGGACTACATATAGAATTATGCAGGAGTTCAATGTTTCTCAATATATGGCCAACAAGGCATGTTGAGGCAGGATCGTGATTTCCGGCGGTTCAAGCTTTCGGGACTCGCACACGGACGACTCGTGGAGGCACAATCGAAAAACGGGACGCCGATGGAATAGGGCTCACGAGGAATAACTACGCACTACTAGCACAGCGAAAAACTTTTATTCACGATCTGTTCCTCTCGACGGTTCAATTGGGAAAGAGAGTTTTTATTACTACTATAGCTACAATTTAAACCTACGTTGCTTGAATTCAATTTTCTTACACTCTAATTTTGTGGCAAGTCCACTGACAGCACTGACAGCATTCGGTGTAACCTTTTCTACCGACAGTGTTGAGAACTGTCATCGCCGCCACCTGAAATTCCTAAATTTCACTCTGGCTTAACTCCTAGCAAAACAAAACCAATCATTTGGAAATCAAATTCAATGAGTCAACACATAGTTCTTCGCTTATCTATAACGCTGAAATATGTTTACTCTTCATTATAGGGCAGCAGGCATATCTTCGTAATCGGTCGACGAATGATTCCCTTGCTGGTACGTAATTCAACGACGCGGGTAAGTCCGTCTGGTCCAGGACAGGTGCTGATGATCCTCGCCAATGACCACTTTACGGGTGCGAGAAACTCGTCGACGACTACTACCAATCTGCCGGGCTGGAAAGCAGTGTTTGGTGCGATGTGTTTGTTGTTTTTCTGTATTTCTTGAAGGTATTCGGTCTTCCACTGGTACCAAAACTGTTGAGCTCGATGCTGGAGACGTTGATAGTGATCAAGGCGGCCGATCGGCATCTGGCTGACGTCGGCGTCGGGGAGAGCGGATTGTGAAATGCCAATCAGGAAGTGTGCTGGTGTGAGGACTGCCAGATCATTTGGATCCTCCGTGAGTGGTGTTAGCGGTCGCGAATTCATTGCCGATTCGATTTCAGCCAACACCGTAGCCATATCCTCAAAAGAAAGCATTGCATTTCCAAGCTGGCGATACAAGTGCTTCTTGGCGACTTTTACAGCTGCTTCCCACAATCCGCCGAAATGTGGGGCCTTTGGAGGAATCATATGCCATTGAATTCCTTCGTTTGCGCAGTTTGTGGCAATTTCTCTGGTCGTTTTCTCCTTCTGCAGTAACTGGTAAAGTGCATGCAGTTCGTTACGTGCACCTTCAAAATTTTTTCCATTATCGGAGTGCATATGCGCGGGGCAGCCGCGGCGGGCAATGAACCTTCTTAGTGCAGAGAGGAATGCGGGGGTTGACAAATCGCTGACCAGTTCAATATGCACTGCTTTCGTCACAAAACAAACAAAAATGCTGAGGTAGGCTTTTGTGGGTGCCGCTCGTTTGTGTATTGGCTTGATATATACAGGACCGGCATAGTCCACACCGGTGACCGAAAAGGGGCGGCTTGGAGTGATTCTTTGCAGGGGTAATTGTCCGGTCTGCTGCTTTGCTGGAACGGGAGCGGCACGGGCACATCTAAAACAGTTTCTCATGACACTGTTGACCACTCGTCGTCCTTGAATTGGCCAATATTCTTGCCGAATGGCAGCTAGGGTTACACGGCCGCCACCGTGCAACAGTTTAAGATGGTAGTGCTGGGCCACTAATCGTGTGAATGGATGGGAACTGGGAATTAGGATTGGATGCTTAGTCATGTAAGGCTGCTCGGAGAGTTTTAATCTGCCCCCGACACGTAATATACCGTCCGGATCGACAAAAGGACTCAAAAGGCGTAAGTCGGATCGTTTAGATATCGCATAACCCTTCCCCAGATCTCTCATTTCCTCAGCGAATACATCTGCTTGGGCTAGTGCTATTAATTTAAAGCGAGCTGCTGTGATTTCATCCACTGTGAGTGTTATGGAATTTTCTGGCGTTTGCTCGGGAAACAATTTTCGTCGACAGGCAGCGATGAAACGAAGCCAGTATGCTGTCACACGAATTAATCGGTTGTAAGTAGCAAATCGTTTGAATATTTCATTCACACAGGGCTTGTTTTGGACGGCCGCCACCATCCTTCGCCGCTCTAGAATATCTTCGGGGGTTTTCTGATGCTGTGTTTTTGTTGGCCATTCTGTTTCAGGTAGCTTTAGCCACGTTGGTCCGTGATGCCAAAGATCACAGTTGAGAAAATCGCTCACTTTTATTCCTCTCGTGATGAGATCCGCAGGATTTCGTTTACCTATTACATGGTTCCAGTGGGATCCGTGGGTGCTGGTTTGTATCTCGGACACTCGATTCGCGATGAAAGTGATCCAGGTATATGGAGGGGAGCGTAACCATTCAAGCGTAACGGTAGAATCGGACCAAAAGAACGATGCGGAGATGGGCATATCCAGAGCGGCGGAAACTTTTTTGTGCAGACGGGCAGCGAGAACAGCAGCTGATAATTCTAATCGGGGTACGGAAATTTGTTTTAGCGGTGCGACTTTCGACTTCGATGCTAGCAGCTGGATGTGGATTCGACTTTTGGAATCAATGGATCTGGCATATATGCAGGCGCCAGATGCCTGCTGGGATGCATCTGCAAATGTATGCAGTTGGACGGTGGAATTTGGTAAGAATGCATACCGGTTCACTCTGTAGGAAGAAAGTGATGGAAGTTCGGCACAATAATTCTCCCATTTAGTACGTATATTGTCCGAAACCTCTTCGTCCCATCCGCAGGGTTGTAACCATAGCTCTTGGAGAAGCATTTTTGCTCTTATAATAACCGGCGCGATAAGACCAAGAGGGTCAAAGTGTTTGGATACGGACGACAGTATGGATCGTTTAGTGGGTGATCCGCATTCATTACAGGGAGTGGAATCAAAACGTAACTGATCTGTTGCTGGTTCCCAGCTAACTCCTAGCGTTTTTATTGTTTCGTCGTGGTCGAATTTGAGTGCGGGCTGAGTTCCAATCTGAGACGGATCGAGGTCTTTGAGAACGTCTGCGTTGTTTGATGTCCACTTTCTGAGAATAAATCCTCCCTTCCTTAGCAGTTCATCCAGTTCGATGCGAGTTTGAATTGCTTCTTCTTTCGTCTCTGCTCCCCCAATGTAGTCATCCATATAAAACCCCTTGCATAAAGCCGGTCCGCCGAGTGGATAACAATCTCCTTCGTCAGCGGCAAGTTGCTGTAAGGTACGTGTGGCCAGAAATGACGATGGAGCTAGACCATATGTCACAGTTTGTAATTCGTAGATGGAAATCTGGGCATGAGAATCGAATCGCCAAAGTATGCGTTGTAACGGAGTATCTTCTGGGTGCAGTAACACTTGGCGATACATTTTTTCGATATCCGCTACAAGCGCTATGGGATATTTGCGAAATCGAAGCACTAAGGTAAGGAGCTCATCTTGAATGATTGGACCCACTTGCAGGGCATTATTAATGGAAAATCCAGTCGATGTTTTTGCAGATCCATCGAATACCACACGAACCTTTGTGGTTGTACTTGATAGCTTCAATACGGCATGATGGGGTAGGTAGTGCACCAGAGGCGGTTCGATTTCGTTTTCAGGTACCAGCCTCATGTGGCCTAGCGACAAATATTCTGATAGGACCGAATGGTATTGTGCTTTTAATTCGGGTGATCCACATAGTCGCTTTTCTAGGTAATGAAAGCGACGAAGGGCGGCTGCTTTTGATTCACCTAACATGAGATCGAAATTAGGGTGGCGGGGTAAACGGACGACATATCTTCCCTCGCGTGTACGGGAAACGTTAGAAGCAAAGTGGGACTCACACTGCTGTTCTTCCACAGAGTAGCTGAGTTTGTTTTCTATCTCTTCAGTGCGCCAAAAACGTTCAAGGGCTTCCTGCAGCGGGTCGTTGAGCGCGATATGGCATGCTATGGGATCCACTGCAACGGGGGAAATAGTTCTTCCACTAACGATCCAACCAAAAATGCTGTCGATAAGGATAGGGTTGTTGGGTTGGTCAATTCGAGTACCAGGGTTTACGAATGTAAAGAAATGCTCAGCTCCGAGTAACATATCGATCGCACCAGATTTGTTGAAGGTTGGGTCGGCCAAAAAAAATTCCTTCGGGATATGCCAGCTGTTGGCGGGGATTAGATCAATCGTTAGATCAATACGGCGGGTAGATCAATCGTGATTCGAGGCATGACGAGAAAATCAAGACCAATCTCGAAGTCGCATTTTCTTGATTGAACATTTGTTCTGACACAATGATGGATGTTTGATGACGACTCACCTATGCCGTACACGGGGATGTTGATTTTGCTTCGTTGCAGATGAAGAAGTTGACATAGTCGCTCGCTCATTATATTGGATTGTGAGCCATTATCTAACAGTGCTCGCGCGGGGTGTGATTTACCGTTAGAATCGACGACCAGTAGCACAACCGTAGAAAGCAAAACGTTTGCGTTTGAAAGCGGAGTTTGATCTTTCGCCTGGACTGTTGCAGCATTAGTGGACGTCACTGTTCGTTGAACGGTCGATGCATTATTTCGCTTTTCAATGGGGCTCACTGGGTAGGCTAGTGCGTGCGATGTGGAAGGCTGCAGATCATCTTCGATTGGATAGTAGCCAGGGTGCAGCAAAGAATGGTGTCGTTTCTTGCAGTGACGACAGGAGAAATTCGATTGACAATTGCGCGCAATATGATTTTGGCGAAAACAATTGTGACAAAGGCGATCATAGTTCACAAGATCTAATCGATCGGGGAGCGACATATTTTCGAACTGTGGGCATTGAAAAAGCGGGTGATGTTGATCGCATGCATGGCATTGGCGATGGGTTGTTTCTGCTGCGGCATGGGAAACGATTTTTTGAAACGACGGCTTACGAAACATGGGCGGCTGGTAGACCGGTGCTGGCTGCGCTTGATGGTTTACAGACATCGATTCCAAAACACGGGCCCGTCTCTGTAGAAAGTCGATTAGGCAGTTGAAGTCTGGGTTCTCAGCAGTAGTAGCGAAGTCTTCCCAAGCTTTTAGGGTACCGGTGTCAAGTCGTAGGCAAAGAAGATGTTCCAACATGGTGCTCCAAGCATCAATTGGTTCTCCAAGTTGGCGGAGGGTTTTAGTGTGACGTTCGTATACGTCGACAACAGAATGTAATGCGGAAGCGGATTCTTTATTCATCCGGGGGCAGTCTAATAGGGCCTGAAGGTGACGTTTTTTCAGCAGATATTCGTTGGCAAAGCGTGAAACGAGTGCTTGCCAAGCGATGGTATAGTTGGCGGAACTAATCCCTATAGATTCGATAAGCTGTGCTGCTTCTCCCTTGACAGCAGCGCGGAGGTAATGAAATTTCTGAATAGCGGGAACTTCTGCGTTGTCGTGAATCAAGGCAACGAAAGTGTCATGGAAAGCTAACCACTGGTTGTAGTCTCCATCGAATTCCGGCAGCGAAATAGTCGGTAGCTTTATAGCGGAGAGCCCAGAATACGCTTGAGGGATCACATTTGTTGAAGGAGACAAGGGGAGGTACGATTTTAGAGCAGCCTTTATTTGGAAATAGGATGTTTCCTAATGGGAACGGATTTGGAGGTTTTGTGCCATACCTTCGTTGGTTTCTTCCATGTTCTCGAGTTCCGACTGTACTTCATCCAGTCCCATCCAAACGGTGTCCAGATGCTCGATGCGTATTGACACTTGCCCTGCGTCCCGTTCCACCAGATAATTCTTGACGAACTGTTCCGCTCTCCCAATCGACGCGATGAGTGTTGTCCGACGATTAAGAAGCTGCTGCTTTGTACGTTCTTCGGCCATCGCGATGAGTCCAAGAGTACTAGGTTGAATATACAAAAAAAGACCCGGTAGAGCCGGACAAACAGAGTAGAGAAGTTGGAACGGTACTAACCTTCTCAAGGCTAGTTTTATGCCTTGTATTTTTTTTTATTTTGTTCTGCAACAGCTTTCTCAATTTCAACCGGCACGGAGAAAATGGTCAAAAAAGGCAAGAACAAGCGGCAACTGGGTCCTCTTTGTCACAGGAGAGCGTAAATCGGCAGCGGCAGCTTTACGGCGGGGTCGACGTCGTGTCAAAACGGGTGCGTGATGTAGAAAAAAAATACGAAAATCTCAAGGCACCTGTGGTTAACTCCTGCACGCTTTGGAGATATACGTACCGAATGCCTATACAAATTAGGCCTTGTATTTAAAATTTTTGGTTGTTCTATAGGGTTCTATAGGATCTTCTGGATGCTAGTTGAAGAGTTGATCCGGAAACAATAGCGGCGAAACGAAATGATGGCGGATAGCGTTGGTTTTTCGATGCGCGATGGTGAATTTTCTGGAGGGAAACCAAATCCTGGTCACGGCACCAAAATGTTGAGGCAGGATCGTGATTTCCGGCGGTTCAAGCTTTCGGGACTCGCACACGGACGACTCGTGGAGGCACAATCGAAAAACGGGACGCCGATGGAATAGGGCTCACGAGGAATAACTACGCACTACTAGCACAGCGAAAAACTTTTATTCAACGATCTGTTCCTCTCGACGGTTTAATTGGGAAAGAGAGTTTTTATTACTACTATAGCTACAATTTAAACCTACGTTGCTTGAATTCAATTTTCTTACACTCTAATTTTGTGGCAAGTCCACTGACAGCACTGACAGCATTCGGTGTAACCTTTTCTACCGACAGTGTTGAGAACTGTCAAGGCAAAAGCATTGCAGCAAGAAAAAGGAATAATGAAGGTGCCTGAAAAGAGTTTAAACTCTGCGGCAATAGGACGAGAAACGATAACAAGTTTTTATAATAGTGACGATGTAAGCCGCGTCTGAGCAGGGAAAAGGGATTATTTAATATCTAACAATGAAGAAGGCAAAATTTACGTACATAGAAGAAGAGTTTTGTGTAACTTGCAGGAGACGTATTCTATCTTCAAAAATACTTATCCTGATATTAAAATAGGATATTCCATGTTCGCTAGTAATCGTCCAAAACACTGCATCTTGGCAGGGACAAGTGGCACGCATACCGCATGCGTATGTACAGCGCTGTTCGAAAAAAATAGCAGCGCAAATATTTTTCGAGTTTAATGTAAAATACTTCCATACGTTCTATTCTCCAATAACATTATATGTTTTGGTAAGTGAGCTATAGTACGAAGAGTAAAATACGGCACCATTTGGTATCATTAGCTTATTGTTTACGAAACACAGCTGTCATTTCTGAAGAGTGTCGTAATAAAGTTGTTCGTAAAAATAGCAGCGCTACAACAAAAGGTTTTCAAATCCTTATAGTTTCCAAGATTTTCAGTTTAGTTTTGTTCGTAATAGTATTCCTACGCTTACAATTAACCCGAAATTATAAGTTTGCATATTGTAGTATTTCACGGAAATGGGTCGTTCGAGGTATTGTACAGTCGAGGAGCGACTTAACTCCGCTAGCGAATGACGGATCTCAATAGAAGCATGTCTGTAATAATATACGTACATGGAACTATTGAGAACCAGAGCTACAGGTCCCAAGCCCTGATAAAGGAGGATGGTTGTGATGATCGGGGCCGCGGTCACCACGTAAAGCAAGATAGGTCTAACCCCAATTCCAAGGCGTGAAGCGACCCGTGCCGAGGGATGAGTGATCGAGGGGGTGAAAAAGATGCTCGATCGTTAACGGAGCCTGTGGGGTACCTGGGCAACCCCCACAGTAAGCGTCCCTTACCACGTTAATGCGGAGCTCTGGCGTGGCGGACATTTATTCTCGCGCTACTCGTGGGATCAAACATGGAGTCAACTAAAAACAAAAACAAACAAACGGAGGTGCCAAACCCCTTTGCTAGAGGTGGTTTGGCGACGTCTCCCCCCCCCCCCCCCCGTGGGGAGAGTAGTGGAGCGACGAGTGCTGCATCTGATAGCACTAGTGACCCCCCAGTAGTGGTAGGAAATAACCCTACCAACGCACTGGACGGGCCACTATCCGCGATGCGCAAAGTGGTGGAGCAGCTCGATTCAATAATCGAGTTCACTAGCGCAAAGCAAAACATAAGCAAGGAGTTAAAGCAGAGTCTCCTGGAGCTCCGGAAAACTGTTCGTGTCGCAAGACAGAAACAGCAGACTTATGGCGAGAGTTACCTCGCTGAGCAGAGCGTTGGTACCAGCAACCCGGCGCGACCGGGGCAGGGGGGCGTTAACCCCTGGACGCTGGTCACCAGGAAGAAGCCGGCACCGACACCGGAGGTACCGCGGCCCGCGAAGAAGGCCAAGGACAGAGGCGAGGCCTTGTGGTTAAAAACCGACAAGGACAAATACGCCGACGTCCTAAAGTCGATGAAGGCGGCCGAAAGCCTTTCGGCCCTTGGGCAAGATGTGCGTAGCGTGAGACGCACCAACACGGGAGAAATGCTTCTGGTGCTGAAGCGAGGCGCACAATCTAGTGCGGTATACAAGGCCTTGGCCCAAGAGGTCCTTGGTGAAGGCGCCCAAGTCAGGTCGCTAGGGGCGGAAATGACTCTCCAGTGCAAACATCTGGACGAGTTCACGACCGCAGAAGACGTCGTCGCAGCCGTTAAGAAACATTGCGACGTCATAATCGAGCGGGCCTCTGTGCGATTGAGAGAAGGACTCTCTGGCACCCAAGTAGCCTACCTCAGGCTACTGAAGGCGGATGCCAAAAAGGTAACCGAGAAAGGGAAGCTGAAGATCGGCTGGTCGGTATGCCCTATTAGCATACCCCAGCCGCCTTCAGTGGATAGGGGCTATCGGTGCCTTGAGTCCGGCCACAAAGCCTACGAGTGCAAGAACATAGACAGGAGCAAACTATGTCGTCGCTGCGGCGAGGAGGGGCACAGGGAGTGGGGTTGCACTAAGGCGCACAAGTGCCTTATCTGCACCGCTAAGAAGCAAGCCCATAAACATGCTATGGGCGGACCTTCGTGTCCCTTCGGTGAGGCAAATAAGAAGAAGCAGTGAACGTCACACAGCTAAATCTTAACCATTGTGCAGCAGCCCAACAGCTGCTGTGGCAGTCGGTCTCGGAGTCGAGGACAGATGTCGCCCTCTTATCAGACCCGTACCGCATCCCTGCCGGCAACGGCAATTGGGTGTCGGACGGGTCTGAAATGGTGGCAATCTGTACAACGGGACGGTTCCCGGTTCAAGAGGTAATACACTCCGCCGAGGGTGTTGCGATTGCCAAGATCAATGGTGTGTTCTATTGCAGCTGCTACGCCCCACCAAGGTGGCCAATAGAACAGTTCAACCAGATGATCGACAGGCTCTCGTCGGACCTAGTGGGCCGGAAACCGGTAGTCATAGCGGGAGACTTTAACGCTTGGGCAGTGGAGTGGGGCAGCCGCTGTACAAATAGCAGGGGTCAAGCGCTAATGGAGGCGCTTGCGAAACTCGATACTGTGCTAGCTAATAATGGCTTCGCTAGTACATTCCGTAGAAACGGAGTGGAGGCGTGGATTGACCTAACATTTGCCAGCCCGAGTCTGGCTCCAGGCATGGAATGGAGGGTAGACGAAGGCTACACCCATAGCGATCATTTAGCAATCCGCTTTAAGATCAACTATGGTGTGCAGCATCCGAGGGCGGGAGATCCCTGTCAGGTACGCGGGTGGAAGTCCAATCACTTCGACAGCGAAGCTTTCACCGCGGCCCTGGGACTGGAGGCCAACACCGACAGTCTAAGCGGGGATGCGCTGGTAGCTGCCAAGAAACGGCTGATGCCCGGTATACTGGTGGAGTGCCGAGATTGCAGCTCTACGGTCAGCCTGCCTCAGAGCTAGACGTAGGATGCAAAGAGCTCGCACCGAGGATGCAAGAGAGAACCGCCGTGAAGTGTTTCGAGCTGCGAAATTGGCCCTTAACAAGGCTATTAAAAGCAGCAAGAGAGCGTGTTTCGACAACCTGTGTGAGAGTGCCAACGCGAATCCGTGGGGTGACGCCTACAGGATTGTGATGGCCAAGACCAAAGGGGGCTCCTCACCCCCAGAACGGTCTCCGGACCGGTTGGCAACGATTATCGAAGTACTCTTCCCGTCCCTAGCCACAAGCCCCTGGCCACCTGCACTACGAGATATAGCGGGCACGGCCGACATGGTGGCTCCAGTGACGAATGAAGAACTACTCGCAGTGGCTAAATCCCTAGCAATGAACAAAGCTCCAGGGCCGGATGGAGTTCCAAACAACGCTCTCAAGGCAGCGATCATAGCGAACCCGAACATGTTCAGGCTAGCTATGCAGAGATGCCTTGACGAGTGCCGTTTCCCCGAGAGATGGAAAAGGCAGAAATTGGTGCTGTTGCCGAAGCCCGGGAAGCCGCCAGGCGACCCGTCGGCGTATAGACCAATCTGTCTGTTCGAAACGACTGGCAAACTGCTTGA
Source organism: Topomyia yanbarensis (assembly GCF_030247195.1). Lineage (NCBI taxonomy): Eukaryota > Metazoa > Arthropoda > Insecta > Diptera > Culicidae > Topomyia > Topomyia yanbarensis. The sequence goes on along the minus strand of NC_080671.1, from coordinate 291,064,905 downwards.
GAGGATCATCCTCAACAGGCTAACCCCGTACGCGGAAGGTACGGACGGCCTGTCAAGCAACCAGTTTGGCTTTCGGAAGGGTAAGTCCACAGTGGACGCTCTCAACTCAGTGATAAATACTGCCGAGATAGCGATCCAACGGAAAAGGCGAGGTATTCGATACTGTGCGTTAGTGACACTTGATGTGAAGAACGCATTCAACAGCGCAAGCTGGGATACCATCGCGCTCTCGTTACACCGGCTTAGCCTACCGGTGGGTCTGTACCGGATCCTGGAAAGTTACTTCCAGAACCGCGTACTGCTATACGAGACCGATGCCGGTCAGAAAAGGGGGTAATTGTTCCGAATCGCGGCTTTTTCGAAAAGAGGATTAATTTGTTTTGGAAATGGTTCTAAATGGCCAAATTCGGGAGGAAAGCTTTAAAGTAGTTTAAACTGGAAAGATAAGTTGTTCCCACTTGCCTATCTAACAATTAGTCAATCCATGGGACGTTTCTGATCAGCTGATTATTTCTTTTTTACTTCCTCTGACGTTACTCCGAGGGGTGCGACGTCCGACAATATCGTTGATTCGATCCAACATCAAACGAATCGGATTAACGAAAGATGTTTGTCGTACGAGTTTTTTTGTTCGCAGGAGTAGACTTGTTGACAGAATCCACCGCTGGATTGTCAAACAAACGTCTAAACGACGGACGAGGTGGTTTTGATCTTGCTATCGAAGGGTGCAATCAAACCTGTAATCCACTCGTTTGCCCGGTATACTCAAACATAGGGGCTATCCCTAGTTTAAGTCCGACTGAGCGGTAGCGAAGTCGGGCAGCACGACAAAAAGCGATGTGGCGTAGCCACATTAGGCATTAACAATGTTTTATTTAGTAACAATAGGATAGTATTCATTTACAACAATAAAATGTTGTCAGTGCCGCAAGTCGGCACAACATGCAGTTATCCATGTGGGAGAAGTCGCGATCACTTCACAGCGAAGTCTGAAGTCTCTCGGAGTCATTATAGACGACAAGCTGACCTTCGGCAGCCATGTCGACTATATATGCAAGAGAGCGTCGACTGCTGTTTCGGCTCTATCGAGAATGATGTCCAACAGCTCAAAGGTGTGCGCCAGTAGACGTAGGTTACTGGCAGGCGTTGCCGTATCTATCCTCAGGTACGGCGGCCCGTCATGGTCAAGAGCACTGAGGGTAACCAGTTACCTACAGAAACTGGAGAGCACCTACCGCGTGATGTGCCTCAGAGTGATATCTGCCTACCGCACGGTATCACACGATGCATCCTGCGTGATAGCGAGCATGATGCCAGTCGGGCTGGTCATTCGGGAAGATGAGGAGTGCTTCGAGCTACGTGGAAATAGGGGAGCCCGCGAACGCACCAGGGTGACCTCGGTCGCCAGATGGCAGCGTGAGTGGGACAACTCCTCGAAAGGTAGGTGGACCCACCGGCTGATACCTAGCATATCGAGCTGGGTGGGAAGACCCCATGGGGATGTTCACTTCCACCTGACACAATTCCTGTCAGGCCATGGCTGTTTCCGACAGTACCTCCACAGGTTCGGGCACGCGGAGGTCCCTGTCTGCCCGGACTGCCCAGGTGTAGACGAAACTGCCGAACACATACTGTTTGTATGTCAGCGGTTCGACGTCGAAAGAAGAGCAATGCTTGACGTCTGTGACTGGGACACAACCCCTGATACCCTTATTCAGCGGATGTGTCAATTGGTGGAGAAGTGGAACGCAGTCTCGGCTGCTACCATCCAGATTGCCAGTAGGCTACAGGTAATCTGGCGAACCGAGCAACAGACGACGGGCACGGCTAACTAGTGATTGGTTAGCTGGAGCGAAAAAGGCCAAGCGCAAAAAAGGGAGTGAATGGTCTGTTCATGCCGAGGCAGGTTTGGCGCAGCGACTGGCAACCGCGTAAGGGGTAAACCCAGCCACCCCGAAGCAAGACAGAAGAGTGAGTGTATAGGCGTATAAGTGGACTGCCTCATGCCAAGACGGGAGGGTCGTAGCGTAGTATGTTGGGACTTAGCTATCGATGCCTCATGGCGTGGCAGAGGAGTGAAAGAGTGAGCATCCAAGTCAGTCTCACACGGCATGTTAAGGGTGAGCACAAAAGTCAGCCTCGCCTGGTATGGTAGAGGCTAGCACAAAAGTAAGCCTAGCAAGAAATGAAAAAGGTGAGCACAAAAGTCAGCCTCGCATGGTATGTCAGAAGTGGGGCCTAAGAAAAATGTCCCACATGGGATGCCAGGGGGAGTGACAAAGGTACAATAGAGTGGCACGATTGAGAGTGAATCAGGTGATAGGGTGAGCACCCAAGTCAGCCTCACACGGTATGGGTGGGGCGAGCACAAAAGTAAGCCTAGCAAGGAATGAGTAAGGTGAGCACACAAGTCAGCCTCGCAAGGAACGAAAAAGGTGAGCACAAAAGTCAACCTCATGTGGGAGTGTTTGAGAGTGAATCAAAGTGCGATTGAGAGAGCACCCAAGTAAGCCTCATACAGGACGTATGAACGCGTGAGTGCGAGTGAATGAGTACATTATGTACAGCCATCCCCCCAGAAGTAATACCGAGAGGTAGTTCCTGGGAGGAATGATGGCGGAGCCCAATGGAGTTTAGTCGGTATTAATGGCAGCGTCACCATTCGAGCCCGACACGCCCCCAGTGCACCCCGTGTGGTAGATTGGTAAAGGTCTTCTCCATTGTAAAAAAAAGCAGTCGAGGAGCGAAATCTCATCAAACGGTTGAATGCTAGTGGCAAAACATAACGTGAAGTTCAGAAACTTTTTCAGTATTCTGCCACAAAGATACACAATGCATTGCACTGGACAAACAAATGTGAAACTAGCGGTAGATAGCGAACAACATCCGCTCAAACTTACCAAATTGATGGGTTGGATGGCAAAATAATATTGCTTTATGTATTCGAGAGAATTCTAGAAAGACTTGGAACATTCTATTGCAACGTCAACGAGTAGAAAACGATTGATTAAGACAAATTTGCACGCAGGAAGTCCGAGAAAAGTACCACTACTCACAATGTGGCACCTTCATAATCGTCTGAACTTTATCGAATTTCACGCCAAGTGGACCGTCGAAAAGTGGCATACCATTTAGTGAGTTGATGATAGTAAAGTAGTATTATTAAAATCAAAATGTACGCGTCAGTAGTTTAGACGACCACCAGGAACTGAATTTTTATCACTATACACGATGCGAACATGAAAAACATATTCAAAGCCAAATCACCATACTCGAAAAAAAACGCTTGCGCTGCTATTATTTCGAACAACACTGTATATATCATCAAAACATTAAACTTATTTTCAAAACATTACAAAGCAGTAAATTACTCCAGTGTTAATTCCTATTGTTGGCTCCTTGGTCCTAGCCAACACCGAAGACGATCGAAACCCACCTTTGGTATCTGCATGCAATCAGCCACAACGGGTCCGGTTGAAATTTGGTGATGAAACTGGCTCTGACTTAATACGGTCTAATTTTGCTCAGCCATGTATGCATGCATCTTGGGTTGTCATACGACCAATAAAATAGGCGCCCACGAATTGTTCACACATCACACAACACCTTTATTATACATATTAGATAGACTAACGACTATTTATTAAAATATTAACATCTAACATAAAATTTATACATCTGGAGTAATATCACATGGGTCCGTTGGACCGTCTTCACCGGAGATTGAAATGGCACTGTCCTGCACGTTCACCACTAGGCTAGCCCGAAGCAATGCAGTGTGATCTGCGATGTTTTCCCAGGCACTCTCTCGATCAGGCGATCTCCCGCTCTGGATTGGTGTATGACGATCGTGTACCACCACATGCTGATAACGTAGTGCAACCACCACTCTTATCACTGCTGATGGCACTACCACCGACGATGCGCTGCTGATCTCACTGGTGATCTCACTGATGGTCGTAAACGACGTGATATTGTACCGATCGGATGTGTTGGAGAGTAATGGACTGTATGGACTGTTTATTTCAGGGATGTAGTGGAGGGTGGATGGTGCGACTCCTAAACATCCTCACCCACCCAGAAATAACAGCATTTCTGAAAAATAAAGAAAAAACTCCTCTTCGACAAGGACAGGATGTGGGAAGTGTGATCACTGGGGTTCTCCTTCAGTAGAATTTTTGTCTTCGAAGCTTTCTGCAATAGGCAAGATGCACAGTTTCTCAACTGGTCGTGTCAGCAACCCAGTGGCTGTTTTCAGGGTCACCACTCGTACGACACCGTCTTCTCCCGGATGAACGACTTCGATTCTTCCCATCTTCCATCGGAAAGGAGGCTGATTATCGTCCCGAATAATGACCAACCTTCCGACTTCCATTTGTACCGGTGGACGCCAACGTTTCACTCTGCCTTGTAGCTGGGACAGGTATTCTCTCCGCCACCTCGTCCAGAAGTCTTGTAGCTTCCTTTGCACCAGTTGCCATTGTTTCAGACGATTTGTTGGAACATTTTGATAGTTAGGCTCCCTGATAGACTGCAACGAAGATCCTACCAGGAAGTGAGCTGGAGTTAATGACTCCAGATCGTTGGGATCATCGGAAACAGCTGTGATTGGCCGCGAGTTCAAGCATCCCTCGACTTGAACCAGCAAGGTGTGCATATCCTCAGGTGTGATTGGACTGTCACCGATGACCCTTAAGAGATGATGCTTGGCTGAACGGACAGCGGCTTCCCACAACCCGCCGAAATGTGGTGCACTTGGGGGACTGAAGTGCCAGTGTATTCCTTCTTCCGCACAATACCTTGACACCTGCTCGCAATGCTGCTTGTTTTTAAAAAGAGAGAAAAATTCTTGGATCATATTGCGAGCTCCGACAAAATTTGTGCCATTGTCGGAATATATGTCGGTGCACTTGCCCCTTCGTGCCACGAACCTTCTAAGTGCTTGCATAAACCGATCTGTGGACAAATCCGACACCAACTCGATGTGTACTGCTTTGGTGCAAAGACAGATGAATATGGCGACATATGCTTTCACTGCTCCTCGTCGTGGTACTGGTCTCAAGTACACCGGTCCGAAATAATCCACACCTGTTTTCGAAAATGGCCGAGAAACTGTCACGCGAGCTGATGGCAATTCTCCCATGAACTGCTGTACCGGAGTTGGTTTCGCACGAAAACATCTATGGCATTTGTGCACAATATGTCTTGCCATATCTCTTCCACGCAAAGGCCAGAAACGAAGCCTTACGACACTCAAAAGTAGCTGTGGTCCAGCATGAAGCAATCGCTCGTGGTAATGTTGTAGTAGCATCCGAGTGAAGCGATGACGAGCTGGAAGAGCTATAGGGTGCTTGGTATCATCCGATTCCTGTGAATGTTTTAGTCGTCCACCAAGCCTAATAAGACGATCTTCTGCGATACCAGGGTTGTACCAACGTAAAGCCGATTGACCTGATACTGGCTTACCATTCGTTAGAACCTTCCACTCATTAGCAAACCCTTCCAGTTGTACACGACGAACAAGGGTTTCCTCTGCTTCCCGCAGCTCGATAGTAGTAATAAAACCAGGTGGCTTATTTTTCTGAGTGCGTAGTAGTTTAATGAGTCGCAACCAAATAGCTGTACGTCGAACCAGATCTGAATAGGATGAAAACTTGCAGATGTACCAATCGTTGAATTCCTTTACTGAAGAACATGTTGTTGAAACTACTGTGCGACGCCTTTCTTCGTCCCCTTCCTCGCTGTCACCATCGCCATGAGACTGAGGCCACAGTTCTCGAAATTCTGCCAACCAGGTGGGGCCCTGCCACCAGAAGGCGTTACTGAGAATGTCCTGTGGAGAAACTCCTCTGGATATTAAATCTGCAGGATTGTTTTTGCCAGGAACATGACGCCACTCCCATTCTTCCGTTAAGTTCTGGATCTTTGCCACCCTGTTGGCAATAAACGTGCTCCACGTCGTCGGAACCGCGTTAATCCAACGCAATACGCAGGTAGAATCAGTCCAGAAGTAAGCAGGCATTCTAATTCCGATGGATTTCTGAACCTTTTCGAACAACTGGGCTGCGAGAAGCGCTCCACACAACTCCAACCTCGGAATTGTCTGGCTTTTCAATGGAGCAACCTTTGATTTAGAGGTTAAGAGTCGAACCGCTACCTTCCCCTCTACATCCTGGCTGCGAATATAAAGGCAAGCCCCGTATGCCTTCTCAGAGGCATCCGAGAAGCAGTGTATTTCTGAGGATACGGCACCGGGTAGAATTACACTTCGTTCGATGCGTATATCGTTGAGTAGCGGCAATTGCAGATGAAATTTCCGCCAACTCTCACCCACCATCGGTGGTAACGATTGATCCCAATCCAAACGATTTCCATCGTTGTCTCTAAGAGTCCATAAAAGCTGCATGAACAGCTTGGCGGTCGTGATGGTGGCGCCAATAAGTCCCAAAGGATCGAATAGTGTAGCTATTATCGATAAAACCCGACGTTTTGATAGTGCATCCGTTTCATCCAGTGGTGGAATGTTGAACTGGAACCTGAAAACATCAGTATTCGGTATCCACGTGAGCCCCAATGTCTTCACTGAGGGATCTGGGTCTAAACTTATTCCCTTGGTATCACGAATTGCCAAATCATCGTTGGAAATGCCTTCCAATACTTGCGTCGAGTTCGACGCCCACTTCCTGAGCCGAAATCCACCACTATCCAGCAGTTCGTTTAATTGAATCCTTAGCTGCATCGCCTCATTCACATCATTCGAACCTGTTATCACATCATCCATATACGTGTCCTTGATGACTGCCCTTGCAGCCAAAGGAAATCGATACTCTTCATCTGTCGCCAGTTGTTGCAGCGTTCGAGTTGCCAGGAACGGTGCTGGTTTGGTACCATAGGTAACCGTATTTAGCTCGTACGTTGATACCTCCGCAGTAGGTGACGAGCGCCAAAGGATGCATTGCAATGGTCTCTCCTCCGGGCTGATCAAGATCTGTCGAAACATTTTTTCAACGTCGGCCACGAGCATTATCTGCTTGGTCCTGCATCTCAAGATAATCGACCGTAGATCCTCCTGGATTACTGGCCCCACCAGCAATACATCGTTTAACGAGATGCCCGACGATGTGTTACAGGATGCGTCAAAGACTACTCGAACCTTCGTAGTAGTGCTCGCCTCCTTAACTACAGGATGATGCGGTAGGTAACATCGTCTAACTGGATCACTCGCCGTTGCCTCGACCCTTCGCATGTGTCCCAACCGATGATATTCCTCCATGAATGAAACGTACTGTTCCCGTAGACCAGCGTCCCTTGCCAGCCTTCGCTCCGTGCCTAAGAGCCTTCGGAATGCGATGTCCCTTGAATCGCCCATCCGAGCAAGGATTGCTTCGTCCTTTGGTAGAGAAACAGTATACCGCCCATCTGCACCACGCTGAACTGTTTGGGCAAACAATGCCTCACAGCGCGCCTCATCAGGTGAATAATTTACCGTTGATTCGATTCCCTCGCAATCCCAGAATCGTTCCACCAGCGCTTCTCAACTATCCGACGTGGAAACATTGCAATTAATCTTTAGTGACTGAGTGGGGTTTGATAAGCCGCCGCAAACCACCCACCCAAATACCGACTCGTTTAACGCTGGCATTTGCTCGCCAAGTAATATTTTCCGACCAGTTACGAAGAAGTCGAAAAAGGCTTCAATGCCGAGTACCATGTCCACACCCTTGGACACACAGAATGACGGATCGGCCAATTTAATACCATTTGGAATTGCCCATCCTGCTGCGTTGATTGTGGCTGTCGGTAGATTTACCGTCACCTTTGGTAATACGAGAAAGCTCATTTCTCGTGAAAAGTCAGAAACGCGCGACCGAATCGTGGTTAAAATCCGCTGCTTGACCTTAGTGGCGGTCTGACCGATTCCGAGAACCGAAATTTCTACCTTTTGTCGTCCAACCTTCAACCTTTGACTCAATCGCTCCGTTACAAAATTGCTCTCCGACCCCGAGTCTAGCAGGGCACGAGCGGGGAAATGTCTGCCGTCATCATCCTCGATAACGACTACTGCGGTGGCCAGTAACACCTGCGATGAAAATTGTTGAACTGTGTTAGATGCTGACACATCGGTAGCTGCTACGTTGGCCACTTGAAGAGATTCAGGTGCCTGAGGCTCCTTGGATGTAGATGCGTTCTCACCATTAGCAATTTTTGCTCCCTTGGCATTATTTTCCTTCTCTCGTTTGAAGCAAACCATCGTGTGATGCCGACCCTTACAATTTCGGCAGGAAAATTTGGACTGACAATCCTTCGCCTGGTGGCCCTGCCTAAAGCAGTTACGACAGAGAGAGTGAGTCCGAAGTAGTGCTTCCCGATCTGATACCGACATCCGCTGGAATGCACCGCACTGATACAGCAGATGGTTCGCCGTGCATGCCACGCAACGTCCCCCAGACGATTGTGCTGTACTGTAGCTAGTCTTCACAACAGGTGGTTTCTGTTTCGAAGGCACTTGTGACTGCTGGGTGCCCCTGTTGTCCACCGACCTTGGTGGTAGCGACTCCAACACCTGCACTCGACGATGAAGAAAGTCTGTGAGATCCTTCAGTGTATCCACTTCCTTGCTTGACGAGCACTCTTCCCACCCCCTACGAGTCACTGGGTCCAGACGCGCGGTGAGAAGGCTAATGAGAAGAAGATCCTTGTAATCTCCAGGTTGTACAGCTTGATCGAGAGTTTGGACAGCCCTCTCAAAACTCTCCAGAAGAATGTGTAACTCTGATGCGGACTCCTTCGAAAGGCTAGGCAACTTGAACAGCGACTCCACCTGTCGCTTTCTCAGCAGCTTGCTGTTGTTGTACCTTTTTAACAACATTTCCCAGGCAATTGGATAATTTGCCTTAGTGATCTGCAAAGGGTCAATAAGGCTCTTTGGTTCACCTTGCAGACACCCCTTGAGGTAATGGAACTTTTCAACTTCGGGCAAGTCCGACTTCCAATGGATGAGTGAAGTGAAAAGGTCCCGAAAACTAAGCCACTCGTCGATGTCACCGTTGAAAGTCTGCAGTTTTATCTGTGGGAGGCTTACGTGATCCAACGTGCCATGCATCGACGTCTCTCCGACACGGATGGACTGTTCCAAAACCGAATGTTCCTGTCGCTCCTTGACCCTATCTACGAGAAACGATTTTGCCCGGTAGTAATAGTCACTAAATTCCTTTCGTTCCTTCTCGTAACCATCACCATCGGCAGGAAAATCATCGTGGCATTTTATCTCGACTAGGATATCACCAAACCTTTCCCACAGCTCGTCGAGTTTCTGCAGGCGTATTTCCGCGTCGGTGATAGTAGTTTCTTCCGTGCAGTTCTCTACAAACTGCCATATATCGTTGAACGAGGACTGAACATCCTTTAACCTCGTCGTCAGCGCCTTCAGGGATGCTCCTTTCTTGGTAGCGGATGATGCAGTAGGAGGCATGGTGGTTGTTCGTCAGAAGCGAGAGGAGATGAAATTGGTGTAGTATACTGCGATTGGTCCTAGCTTCGCCAGGCATATACTATTCTGTATTTTACCTGGACGAAAAAATACTGCGCAGAGATCAAATGCAGATCTCAAAGTAAAATCAGCAGTGGTACTCCAATGTTGACCTTGTATTCGTTAATATTGCTCAGGTGCGCGGCGAAAATTATTTATTGCGAGAAGAGGAGGAGAATTCTGGTGTAGTATCAATAAGCCTTGGCCACGGCTGGCCATATACCACTGTATCTCACCTGGAGAAACAAGCAGTGCAACCGAACATCCCAATCCAAGGTAAAAGAATCCAAATAGTTTCGTGCAAACTCAATCCAGGGCTCAACAAAGGTACAAGAACACAGTCGAAGAGGATAACAATAATCAAGATGTGTATTTTCCGAATCCAGCCTCGGCTGACATATACTCTATTCTAGACTAACCTGGAAAACCTTGATGTGGCGCTCCCTCTTCGAATCACGTCCTTGATCCCGATTTAATTGATTGTCGAGAGTTTCTGACAAAGTCTTCCTTGACACTGGTTAATGATGATGAAACGCAACCGTCGTCGATCATGTAGTAAATAATTTCGCCAAACTCCAACCGATGATCGAGTTCCGATGTTCATGGAAACGGCAACCGTAGATGAATCACAATTCCGATGATATCGATTTCATCTCCCGCAAACGAGAAACAATTTGGTATCCGAACAACAGCAAGAAAAATTGGTGTTAGCACGAGTTTGTGTGCCAGCTTCGGCTGGATATATAGTAGCGGATCAACTCACCTGAGAAAAATCCTTTGGCGCCAATGTCCAGGCGAAAAGCGATGGCGGAATTTGAGCGTCGATCCAACATGCGATGGCCGATCAGGTATTGTGTTATTGTTTCCTTTGGTAGAGCAGCGATGGCGGTTTTTAATAGTGCCCGCGATGACAATGGCGCCGACCCAGCATCGACGCGTCCGCTGGTAGGTTTCTTTGACACCAGACCCGGTCCGGGATCCGGCTCGAAGGACCAAAATGTTGGCTCCTTGGTCCTAGCCAACACCGAAGACGATCGAAACCCACCTTTGGTATCTGCATGCAATCAGCCACAACGGGTCCGGTTGAAATTTGGTGATGAAACTGGCTCTGACTTAATACGGTCTAATTTTGCTCAGCCATGTATGCATGCATCTTGGGTTGTCATACGACCAATAAAATAGGCGCCCACGAATTGTTCACACATCACACAACACCTTTATTATACATATTAGATGGACTAACGACTATTTATTAAAATATTAACATCTAACATAAAATTTATACATCTGGAGTAATATCACATGGGTCCGTTGGACCGTCTTCACCGGAGATTGAAATGGCACTGTCCTGCACGTTCACCACTAGGCTAGCCCGAAGCAATGCAGTGTGATCTGCGATGTTTTCCCAGGCACTCTCTCGATCAGGCGATCTCCCGCTCTGGATTGGTGTATGACGATCGTGTACCACCACATGCTGATAACGTAGTGCAACCACCACTCTTATCACTGCTGATGGCACTACCACCGACGATGCGCTGCTGATCTCACTGGTGATCTCACTGATGGTCGTAAACGACGTGATATTGTACCGATCGGATGTGTTGGAGAGTAATGGACTGTATGGACTGTTTATTCCAGGGATGTAGTGGAGGGTGGATGGTGCGACTCCTAAACACCTATAATGATTTGTTTCCAAAAATAATTTGTGAAAATTCGAGCGAACAATTTATTTATTTATTTATTTCCATTTTTCATCTGACCCATGTTGGTCTACATGAAATTTAATGTTGTTGTATGAGAAAAGCCCATTTCAAGGTTCACTTCAGAAGCAGACCTCGAATGCGCGTAAAAACCCAAAATCTTTTCGCACGTCTTTCCTACAATTACAATGAACTGACATTACAAATTAACAAAATTACATACAAGGTATACAGCATTTCAATAACATTACAGAAATATTTTCACATAATCTTATAAGCTAAGTCAATCTCCTAAGTCTATTCTTGAAAACATCACTAGAAACATAAAAATCGAAATGGTCATACACACTATTGAAAACATTACACATCGCCCTTATGGGTTCGTTCTGACCGTACTCGGTGCGCTGAAAGTCGTCTTAAAAAAGTTACGTGATCTAAGGTTTCTGGGGGGTACGTTAATGTTAATTTGTGAGAGAATATCTGGGGCATCCATTTGGCCAGTCAATATTTTCCCAACAAATATCGCTCTGGATGTATTTCGCCTTTTTGCCAGAGTTTCCATATCGAGCAGACGACAGCGATCAATGTATGGTGGTGGCTCTGTTGGGTTACGCCACGGCAAAGTTCTAAGAGCAAAGCGGAGGAATCTTGTTTATACTGCTTCAATTCTGTTAGTCCAAATGCTCGTATAAGGACTCCAAATGGCTGCGGAAGCTTCCAGGACAGACCGAACAAGTGAAAAATACAATGCCCGCAGACAATACGGATCAGTAAACACGTTGGCGATTCTTATTATGAAGCCAAGGTTTCTATTTCCCTGTGCTATAACGTGAGAGTAATGGTTTCTGAATGTCAGTTGCGAGTCCAGGAGTACACCAAGGTCTCTGATAACTGACACTCTCTCTAGCAATTGGCCGACGATGTTGTAGCTCCAGAGAATTGGATTTTTTCTGCGCGTGAAAGATATTATAGAGCATTTGGACACACTGAGAGCCAACAAGTTGCGATTACACCAGTTACAGAAAGCATCTAGATGTCGCTGAAGTTCGATGCAGTCCTCTATTGACCGCACAATGAGAAAGAGTTTGAGATCATCAGCATATATGAGTTTGCACCCTGGGGGTATAACATAGCAGACGTCGTTGAAAAATAAATAAAAAAGCAGCGGTCCGAGATTGCTCACTTGAGGTACACCCGACAAGTTGATGAAGCTATATGACACGTTACTTCCTAATTTCACAGACAGAGAACGATCTACGAGATATGATTTAAGCCATCCTGTAAAATTTGATGGAGCACCCAGTCGCTCGATCTTTGCCAGAAGAAGAGAGTGGTCTACACGATCGAAGGCAGCTTTAAGATCAGTGTATATAGTGTCTACTTGTGATCCATCTTCGATGTTTTTAATACAGTACGATGTAAATTGGGCTAGATTGGTGGTTGTTTACCTACCTGCAAAAAACCATGTTGGTCCTTCGATATGTATGCTTTGGTCCCACGAAAGAGCATATTTCCTACTAGGATCTCAAACAACTTTGATCCAGCGCAGAGCGAGGTAATACCACGATAGTTCGCAACATTTTGCTTATCACCTTTTTTAAAAACGGGAAACATTACTGATTTTTTCCAACACACGGGAAACACTGATTGCTACAGTGATTGGTTGAAGATTAGTGGTAAAGGTGTACACAATGCGCTTGCGCATTTTTTCAGTATAATGGAAGGAATCCCATCTGGCCCCACCGATGTAAAGGACTTTAACTTGCTTATGGCAGCCATAATGTCTTCGTCAGTAAATTGAATGTTTCCAAAATTGATTACATCGCGAGGGACATCTTGAAGGCCACAGTTCACCTGAGTTGAGCTAGCCGATTCATTTTTAAACACATTCGAGAATTGTTTTGCGAACAAATTACAGATACCGCTGGGAGTATTAGAGGTTTCACCTGCGAGGAACATACTGGAAGGATGCCCATTTTCTTTACGTTTCCCATTTACAAAGGACCAAAACTGTTTTGGGTTTCGTTTTAGGTTCGATTGGGTTTGTGCTACGTGTCTTGAGTAGAGAAAGCGATTATATGTTTTGTAGCTGTTACTGGCTATAGTGAACTCCCTTTTGTGATCGGGTTTCTTCGAATAGTGTAATGTCGAAGCGCAGCAGCTCGCAATCTTTTCAGTTTACGTAGCCGGTTGTTGGACCATGGTGGTTTTGTTCGGGGACGAGGTGCAGGCACATGTATACTGAAAAGCTGTTTTAACACCAGTGAGTTTTTCTATGGCAGTATCTACATCGATCGCGAAATTCAAGAAAGTCTCCCAGTCGATTGTTTGTAGTGAGTTATGAAGCCTAGAGAAGTCAGTCTTCGAAAAGTTGAACTCCCTGACATCCTCCATCTCGTCATAGAGAACCAGCTGCGGACAAATCTGCATTACCAGAAGTGGAGGATGATGTGCGTCTACAGCAACTAAAGGCTCAAGTGCCTCTGATACGGTACAGTTCATTGAAGCTTCTTCATTTATAAACAGGAGGTCCAGGATTCGATTTCGCCTATTATTCACTGTAGACACTTGTCGAATGTTCAGTACAGACATTCCGTCCAGTAAAATAGTACTCGCCCTCGAAAAGGTTGATTCAGAAGGGTCTGGGAAAGCATACCCGGAGGGAGTGCTCTTCCAAAGAAGTCCAGGCTGGTTGTAATCACCAAATAGTAGATGTGCCGTGTTGGGTTCAATGGAAGTTGCAATGTCAAGTGCGGAGTCTACGTGCTTCTGAATAATTTCTACATCACTTGCGGAATCGGGGGGAATAAATACAACACCCACACAGAGACTAGTATAGGGGCCACGGATATTTATCCAGAGTTGTTCGAGATTGTGAGTGTCATTTTTGTTTTTGGATGAGAGTCGGTTGGAAACTGCAATGAGCACACCACCACCACGTTTCTTTCCTGCACTATTAGGATCGCGATCGTTACGATATACAGAGTACCTTGAGCCAAATAATTGGAGGGAGTTGATTTGATCATTCAGCCACGTTTCGGTCAGAACAATAACATCATGATCAAATCCGAAGCAGCGACGAACAGCTCATCAATTTTTGTGCGTAGCCCTCTCACGTTCTGATAGTAGATTTTAAGATGTCCCTGCAAGTTTTCTCCTGACGGTTAAACGGTGGTAGATCGAGTGATTGTGGAAGCAAATGCCTGTAAATGGGGTGGGCTTTCAACGGGGGTAGCATCTGTATGTCCTACTTCGGAAGGACATATACATTCATGGTATTTACCTGAGGAAACGGATACAGGAATTCCATGTCCTTCGAGTTGGTCTGACTTGTTTAGAGCGTTGTTATCTGACCGGAAAAGGTTGATGTCGTGTCCTTCAAGTTCTGTGGTAGACGGGTGGGTGTCGGTGACGGAGTTGACCTGATTACGTATGTTGGCAGGCTGCAATGGTGGATCAAACTCAGGGTGCGCAGTATCTCGAGTAGCTTCGGGAGGACATATACCCTTTTTAGCTTTACCTGACCGGGAAAGGTCTCCGCCATAACATCCAAGTTCCATGGCAAACAGATGGGAGTCGGTGATGGAGTCAAGCTGATTTCGTTCGTTGGCAAGCTGCAATTGCAGACCAAATTCAGGGCGCGCAGTGTCTCGAATAGCTTCGGGAGGACATATACCCTCCTTAGCTTTGCCTGAACGGGAAAGGTCGCCGCCATAACATCCAAATTCCATGGCAAACAGATGGGAGTCGGTGATGAAGTCAAGCTGATTCCGTTCGTTGGCAAACTGCAATTGTAGACCAATTTCAGGGCGCGCAGTATCTCGAATAGCTTCGGGAGGACATATACCCTCCTTAGCTTTACCTGACCGGGAAAGGTCGCCGCCATAACATCCAAATTCCATGGCAAACAGATGGGAGTCGGTGATGAAGTCAAGCTGATTCCGTTCGTTGGAAAACTGCAATTGTAGACCAAATTCAGGGCGCGCAGTATCTCGAATAGCTTCGGGAGGACATATACCCTCCTTAGCTTGACCTGACCGGGAAAGGTCGCCGCCATAACATCCAAATTCCATGGCAAACTGATGGGAGTCGGTCATGGAGTCAAGCTGATTCCGTTCGTTGGCAAACTGCAATTGTAGACCAAACTCAGGGCGCGCAGTATCTCGAATTGTTTCGGGAGGACATATACCCTCCTTAGCTTTACCTGACCGGGAAAGGTCGCCGCCATAACATCCAAATTCCATGGCAAACAGATGGGAGTCGGTGATGGAGTCAAGCTGATTCCGTTCGTTGACAAACTGCAATTGTAGACCAAATTCAGGGCGCGCAGTATCTCGAATAGCTTCGGGAGGACATATACCCTCCTTAGCTTTACCTGACCGGGAAAGGTCGCCGCCATAACATCCAAGTTCCATGGCAAACAGATGGGAGTCGGTGATGGAGGCAAACTGCAATTGTAGACCAAATTCAGGGCGCGCAGTATCTCGAATAGCTTCGGAAGGACATATACCCTCCTTAGCTTTACCTGACCGGGAAAGGTCGCTGCTATAACATCTATGTTCCGTGCCAATCATATGGGCGTCGGTGGCAGATTCTTGCTGATTACATCGGTCGGAAAACTGGGCGACTTCGCCGTGTTGCAACTGTAGTCAATAATACGGCGTGACTTCCTAAGTCGAGTTTGATACAGGGGGCACTCAGAACTCCAGGAAGCATGATCAGTTGTCGTCTGATCTTCAGGATTTCTTGTCACATTTGCATTGTGACAATTAATGCATTTTTGGATGTCTGAGACACACTCTTTGTGCTCATGCCCTTCGGCGCAAATCGGACAGCATGGGGACTTCTTGCATGTGGCAGCTCTATGGCCGTACTCCGAGCAGCGATAACAGCGGAGCACGTTTACACATTCAGAGATCTTGCAGCGCATCCAACCCAAGTTGACAAGTTGTAGTTGTATCAGCTTTTCGAATGTTTTGGCATCAGTTTCAATAATGGCAGACATCGGATTATCTGTGTGTTTTTCGTTTCGCACAATTCGTATCACCGTCAGGTTGGTAGGCTGAGGAAAATTGTTTTGCTGAATTAGTTTTTCCACGAAGTTTTCCGCAGTGATGTCGTCAGTAAAACCAGCAACTTTTACTCTGGGTTTTAGAGCTTTCTGGACGTCGGCGTTATACTTCTCAGACAGATTCGCTTTCACTGTACTGAGCAATTTAAGCGCTGATTCACGGGAGTCACATCTAACAGTTGCTTCTCCATTGGGTCGGTAATATACTTATTTGACACCCAATGAAACTGGGTCAAGCTTGCCTTGAATTTCCTG
Organism: Topomyia yanbarensis; assembly: GCF_030247195.1. NCBI lineage: Eukaryota > Metazoa > Arthropoda > Insecta > Diptera > Culicidae > Topomyia > Topomyia yanbarensis. Next base: position 291,048,350 of record NC_080671.1, on the reverse strand, counting down.
CTTTGTAACAGTCGCAACTTGCTGCTCGATTGGTTTAATGATGACTGTTCGCTCTCGCTTCACAATTGCATTGGACTTAGCTGGATGTGTTTCTGCAAAGTTACACAGGGGTGCGCTTTTGGGCGTATTCTCATTGCCAAGGTTATCACTGCTAGGTGGAACAGTCAAAAATCGACGTTTGCCCGACCGAAGTTGACCTACTTCCATGGAGTCGCAATTAGAGTTTGACTGTTTGTGCACCGGAAGATCACCTGCAGTCATGACGGCAGCTTTCCTCTTTCTAAGTGATGCGGTGTTGGCTACAGTGATGCGGAAACTGCCCTGGAACGCAAAGCTACAGAATGCATCATTATCTGTGATTTTTCGGAAAATTATTCTTTTGTTGTGCAGGATGCAGTTCAAGGCTTTCATTGGGTAAATGTACTTACTAGGTAAATGTGGCTCAATGTACTATTCACCCTTGTGCTATTTATTTTAAAGAATCGGAGGATTTGAAGTTTACTAGTTTTATTGCAATTGCTGACTTCACTAAACATAATCATGTCGCAGTTCGTTTATTTTTGACTCATTGTTTAGCGTTCATAAAAGGTAAATTGCCAGGCTTACAACAGATTTACTTTTTCTCAGATGGATCAGGAAGCCAATACAAAAATAAAATGATGGTAGGGTGATGTGCCTATTATGGCAGTAGAGCCTATTGTGACCCTATTTCGTACCCCTTGGTTTCGAACCAAGCATATGAGATAATGACACTATCGATTTGGCTAAAGCAGGTGAGAAAAAATAAGCTCAAGTTATATTCTTTATTTGTTGTGCACATATGTATTTAGAACTATCCTCTAAATCCAACTTTTAATTAAAACAAAATCACCTTATTGAAATATCTACTAATCCGCCTCACTCACGTAGTGAACCGAAACTGGATGCAACGGCGCTTAGCAAAATAAACACTTACGAGCCAGCATTTACCGCCTCATATCTCGTTATTTCAGCACAAATATACTAAACATTGCACTGATACATACCTTTATTTTAGCTGGAGAATATTTTTACGATAATTTCACTTTAAAATCACTCGTCAAACACTAGAATAGGCCTAGTGTTATAATAGGATAAAACTAAATACGGGGGTTCCTATTATTGGCATGTTTTGCTGATACACTACCACAATCAAAACCAACTTTTTGTATCCATCATACAGAAAAGAATCACCAGTGCGGCCAAACCAAAACATGAACTTGTAAATATAATGTATTGCAATTTCAGGTATAAGTAATCAATTACTTCAAGTTATTCAACTAATTGTTGATTGCAGATATTTTATTTTCATCTGCACATACAATTCGGATCGGGAGAAAGCAATGTGTGACGTGAAACTTGTCATTCCAGTTGCAAACTTTCGAATGGTTTTGTTTTGCGTGCGCAATTCTGGGCGCTCTTCTACTAACAGCTGATGAGTTTCATTGATGTGCGTGATGTTTACGTTTGTTTTGATCGGCTGAAAAAAGCAGAATGATTCGTTTTACAAATCACACGTTGGCGTCTATGATCTGGATACCTAGTTAGAATCGACGCAAATGGAATATGAGGCATTGCGTTTCAACTAGATTGTTTTTCGATGAGGTGGAAATTGGCACACCCATGAGGCGATAATTGGATCGTTGAGGTGGGAATAGATGCACAGAATGGAACATTTATTTTCATTTATGCTGAAAATTGAGGCAGTTCTGCTAAATAAGCATTATATAGATGTTTAAGAAACAGTACACTGATACTTTATTCTGAGAAAGGTTATAGATAATATGGCTTCTTTTAAAGTTGTTCAAAAAATAGTGCGACCCTCTCCCTAATGGTGCCAAAATAGGCTCATCACCCTATTTAATTTGTGCAACATGCAAAAAGAATTTGGCATTGATGCCGAATGGAATTTTTTCGCAACTCATGTCATGGAAAGGGTCCTTGTGATGCTTTGGGAGGAGTATTGAAACGAAACGCAGCGAAAGCGAGTTTGCAAGGCCATCATATAACAACAGCCCAAGAACTTTATTCATGGGCTACTTCTAAGCCAGATTCAAAAATTCACTATCAGCTTTTTTCAAAATCCGAATACAATAAAATGGAAAAAAGTTAAAAAATCGTTATACACGTGTAAAGCAAATTTCGGGAACACAATCATTCCATAGCCTCAAAATGAAAACTATATTATTGTCAAACGGTATTCATTTTCGACGGAAGAAATATATGTTCAATTAAAGAAAATGAAATGCCTTGTGAAAAATAAAACGAATAAAGTTATAAAGGATTTTTATTGAAGTGGAATTTCTAACCAAAGCTGACGCTCGGTAAAAATATTTTTAACGCGAGGGTCTGCAATGTCTAAACTTTTTTCTAAGTGGTTAATGGACAGCCCCCAGGTTGAAACGAATGTTGCACCCAGCTGTGACTCGCTGGAAGTGCATGGTGAACTACCATGCGGTTACATCATTTCCATGCATGTGGGGTGTATACATAGATTTTGAAGTAGAATACTTCTAACGTTTCAATATGGGGGCCGTTTCAAAATATCGGTTGTGGCAGTCGCGTCAGATTTTGAACGTTAATAACTTCCATCATACTTAATAGCATGATTTGAGGTTTAAGGCAATTTTATTGAAAATATGTTCCGCAATGTAGTATTAAAATTTTGAGTATGTATAACATGCATTAATGCCGAAAATACTGTGTTTCAAAAACTGCCGAAAATGGTGAAAATTTTCAGCTCATCTCGGCCAGCGCCGTCAATATGGTGCACCAACCGAACATTTTAATGATGAAAAATTTTGAATATAGGTCCGCTGCAGATTCGTTTCTATCAACATTCGTATTTGGTTGCTTGGCGCGAATGGATGGCTGTACAATACCGAGAAATATTTGTGAGCTGTACACGACTGGTGGATGAATCAGTTTCTGTTGAAAATGCTACTAGCAGAAGCCATCATTTTCATTTCTGATGGATTCAAGATAGCATACATACAAAAAAACCGATTTCAAATCATCTGACTGAAGCTCATTCCTGATTGGTTCCCGCTTTCATAAACCAAGCCGCAAATCTGGTCAGAAAGAATTGTCATTTCAGTCGGTTTCAGCAAGTCCACTTGTCAGATGTCAATACCGGGAGAGGTGATTATTTGGATTAATCTCCGTGGATTAATTTGTACAGCTCCGTATTAGAAAGCAGGAACAATTGGAACAAAAATCTCCCACCCGGAGAATATTTTCTTCGGCAAACAAATTAGCCCCTATCAGCGCTATCATTCCATTAGAAAGAATTAAATTTGAAAATCTTTTCTTTCGCCAACCGCGCAAATAATTGACGTTGAAAAACAAATCGGCAACTTCAATTGTCAAACACTTAGAAACAGCTCCCTGCTAGGCAGCCATTTTGTCCTAGTCAACATCTGCTTTTGTTAAAATCAAAACAACCCAATGCTATTGCACGGGCGGCATGTGCCTAGAAGCATTTTCTTGCTTCCGTCAAATTGGGCAGTTCATTTGTTTTATCGCACATTTTTCGGATATTATTATAGAAAATAACTAACCCGATAAGAGGGAAGTTATTTTCCAAAGCACGAAATGGAAATTTCATTTTTTTTTTTATTCATTTCGTTTATTTGATAGGCACAAATGCGTTAGCTTGGCGGTGCCAAATTCTTTTGTTTTTACATTTTGTATATTTTAAAACTAGGAGGTTACAATGTTGAAATATTTTTTTAAAAAAGAAAAATTTTACAGCTATCTTAAGACTAGAAATAAGATTCTATATACAAGAGAGGGGGCGAAAGATTTTTTTTATGAAAAAAATTTTAAAACAAGGAATTCAATAGTAATAATTTTTAGGAAATATTTACACTTATCTTAAAACTAACAATATAGTTTGGTACACAAAAGGGGGAACAAATATTTATGAGAAAATTCGCATGTGTTTTAAGACTAGGGATACAATTCTATTTACAAGATGGGGGACAATAGTTTTAACAAAGAGGTAAAATTACAACTATCTTAAAACTAGGAATACAGAATACAAATTTGAACTTTTTTAGCGGAGACTTATGCTTGGTCAAGATATTCAGAGGGGGGCTGTAGAAGCAGTTGTATCAAGGACAGGGGAGAGAAAGCGTAGATGGTGACCGGGAGAGAAGAGCAAAACTTGCAACTTTCGCTCAAACGGGAGATCAGCGAAAGATTACCGCCTCAGTCTAGTAGGTCGGATTGGCGGATGGTATTCTTCGGACCCGCGGGGAATCCTTCAAAAGTCATCGGACCTTGAGTCGCTCTCGCTTCAGTTTCCGTAGTGGTAAGTGCGACGGCGGTTACATAGTTGCAGTCTGGAGCTGATCGGTCCCACAAGGCAAGAGAAAGCTTCTAAAACGAGAAATAAAAAGAGAGGGGCTAAATTGGGATATTTGTCGTTTTTATGAAAGTATAAATAAGGGACATATAGGGGAAATCACGATTTGCCAGTATATCTCGGACTGGGACATTGGGTGGTCTACCTCGGGCCCGAAGGGAATCCTTTAACTGAGACCTGGCGTCCAAGTACCCGGCGCATACCCAGACAACGTGCTCGATGTCGTGATAGCCCTCGTCACAAGCGCACAGACTACTCTCCGCAAGCCCAATACGCCGCAGATGCGCATCCAAGGTGTAGTGGTTGGACATAAGTCGGGACATTACACGAATAAAATCCCGACCCACATCCATCCCCCTGAACCAAGGCTTCGTTGATACCTTTGGGATAATGGAATGTAGCCATCGTCCAAGTTCACCATTGCTCCACGAGGTTTGCCAACTGTTGAGTGTCCTCTGACGACAAATACTAAAAAATTCGTTGAAGCAGATTGGTCTTTCGTATATGTCACCATTTAATGCGCCCACCTTTGCTAATGAGTCGGCCTTTTCATTGCCCGGGATAGAGCAATGAGAGGGGACCCAAACAAAGGTAATTTGATAAGATTTTTCAGATAACGTACACAAGGACTCCCGTATCTTCCCCAGGAAATATGGGAATTGCTTTTTGGGCTTCATCGCACGAAGAGCCTCGATGGAGCTGAGGCTGTCCGAAATGATGAAGTAGTGATCTGTGGGCAGAGTGTCGATGATCCCAAGGGTGTACTGAATTGCAGCTAACTCTGCGACGTAAACTGAAGCGGGATCATTGAGCTTGAATGAAGCGGTGATAGTATTGTTGAAGATACCGAAGCCAGTGGACCCATCGAGATTTGATCCGTCAGTGTAGAACATTTTGTCACAGTCGACTTCTCGGAATTTATTATAAAATATATTGGGGATCACTTGCGGGCGTATATGGTCCGGGATTCCACGAATCTCTTCCTTCATGGATGTGTCGAAGAATACAGTAGAATCAGAAGTATCTAGGAAACGAACACGGCTGGGAGTATATGAAGAAGGATTAATGCTCTGTGCCATGTAGTCGAAGTACAAGGCCATAAATCGGGTTTGAGAATTAAGCTCGACGAGCCTCTCGAAGTTTTCAATCACCAACGGGTTCAGAATGTCGCATCGGATGAGCAATCGATATGAGAGTTCCCAAAATCGATTTTTTAGCGGAAGAACGCCCGCCAGCACTTCGAGACTCATCGTATGGGTCGAGTGCATGCAACCCAAGGCAATGCGCAAGCAACGATACTGGATTCTCTCCAGTTTGATGAAGTGTATGTTCGCAGCGGAGCGGAAACAGAAACACCCGTACTCCATCACCGACAATATCGTTGTTTGGTATAACCTGATCAGGTCTCCTGGGTGAGCACCCCACCATGTTCCAGTTATTGTTCGGAGAAAATTGATCCTTTGTTGGCATTTCTGTTTCAGATACCTAATGTGACATCCCCAGGTACCTTTAGAGTCGAACCAGACCCCGAGATATTTGAATGTGAAAACCTGGTTGATCGTTGCACCCATTAATAGAAGCTGGAGTTGCGCCGGCTCACGCTTCCTAGAAAAAACAACCAACTCAGTTTTCTCCGTGGAGAACTCAATACCCAGCTGAAGAGCCCAAGCAGACAAATTGTCCAAGGTATTTTGTAATGGTCCTTGTAAGTCGGCAGCTTTGGGCCCTGTAACAGAGACCACGCCGTCGTCTGCAAGTTGCCTTAGCGTGCATGAATTGGCAAGACAATCGTCAATGTCATTCACGTAGAAATTGTAGAGCAGGGGACTTAGACATGAGCCCTGGGGAAGACCCATGTAGCTAAATCGCGATGTTGTTAAATCGCCATGCGAAAAGTGCATGTGCTTTTCAGACAACAGGTTTAGCAAAAAGTTATTTAAAATTGGCGAAAGACCATGCTGGTGCAGCTTCTCTGACAGAATGTTGATAGAAACTGAGTCAAAAGCCCCCTTAATATCCAAGAAGACTGATGCCATCTGCTCTTTGTTAGCATAGGCCATTTGGATTTCTGTAGAAAGCAACGCAAGGCAATCGTTCGTCCCTTTGCCTTTGCGGAAGCCAAATTGTGTATCTGACAGTAAGCCATTTGCTTCAACCCAATTGTCGAGGCGAAACAAGATCATTTTCTCGAACAACTTCCGAATACAGGACAGCATTGCAATCGGCCGATATGAGTTGTGGTCGGAGGCTGGTTTTCCTGGTTTTTGGATGGCGATGACCTTCACTTGCCTCCAGTCATGAGGGACAATGTTACCCTCAAGAAACTTGTTAAATAAATTCAACAAGCGCCTTTTTGCAGTGTCAGGTAGATTCTTCAGCAAGTTGAATTTGATTCTGTCTAACCCTGGGGCGTTATTGTTGCATGATAAGAGAGCAAGTGAAAACTCCACCATCGAAAACGGTGTTTCGTTCGCGGTATCGTGAGGAGACGCGGCGCGGCACGTTTTCTGTACCGGTACAGAGTCCGGACAGATCTTCTTGGCGAAAGCGAATATCCAACGGTTTGAATATTCCACGTTCTCGTTGGTACTATTACGGTTACGCATACGTCGAGCCGTACCCCAAAGAGTGCTCATCGCTGTTTCTCTCGTTAACCCGTCGACGAACCGGCGCCAATAACTACGTTTTTTGGCTTTCATTAGACTCTTCATTCGCCTTTCTAACGACGCGTACTGTAGATAGCTAGCGGGTAACCCGTCTTCCCGGAAGGCCTATATGCAGTGGACTTTTCCGCGTACAGCTCTGAGCACTCTTTATCCCACCACAGGGTGGGAGACCGTCCATGGGTATTCGCGCTGGGTACTGGTTTAGTCTGAGCTTGATTCGCACTGTCGAGAATCAAGCCAGCCAAAAACCTGTACTCTTCCTCCGGAGGAAGTTCTTGAGTGGATTCGATTTTAACGGATATCGCGGTCGCGTAACTCTTCCAATCAATGTTCCGTGTGAGGTCATACGATACATTGATTGTTTCCGATGGTCTTGAACCGTTAGCAATTGAAATCACGATAGGCAAATGGTCGCTACCGTGGGGATCAGGGATCACCTTCCACATGCAATCTAACTGTAGCGAAGTCGAGCATAGAGATAAATCCAACGCGCTTGCGCGTGCTGGTGGTGTAGGAATCCGCGTCATTTCTCCCGTGTTTAAGATGGTCATGTTGAAATTATCGCAAAGATCTTGGATTAATGTTGATCTATTATCATCATGAAGGCAGCCCCATACCGTACCGTGCGAGTTAAAGTCTCCCAGAACTAGCCGCGGTGCCGGTAAGGATTCCGTGATATTACAAAGCGTTCGGTGCCCTACCGAGGCTCTAGGAGGAATGTAGATGGAAGCAATGCAAAGGTCTTTACCTTTGATTAAAACTTGACAAGCGACAATTTCAATGCCTGGTGTCGAAGGGAGGTTAATTCGGTTGAAAGAATAGCACTTTTTGATCCCCAAAAGTACTCCTCCATAGGGGTTTTCTCGATCCAGACGAATTATATTAAAGTTGTGGAAGTTGAGATTTATATCGGAAGTTAACCAAGTTTCACATAATGCGAAAGCATCACATTTTAAACTATTTAGTAAAAATTTAAAGGAATCGATTTTCGGGAGGATACTTCTGCTGTTCCACTGTAGAACAGTGATCGAATCGGTGACCTCGTTCGATGACTTAGCCATCGAAGGATACGATCGCTGCAAGGAGGGGCCATTTAGTAGTCAACTGCTTCAAAAATGTTTGCACTATAGGGAGAAAACGTATCAGAAGGCTTTTAAGAGGATCAGTAACATTGAAAGCTGTGAAAATTAAGTCAACTATGTCAGAAAATTTCATTAGTCCGCTACTGGACTGAGTATCTGTTTGAAAAAAGGGGACACTTGGGGTTTTTGGTGTCCCTGGAAGTGGTGGGTACTCCTTGTTAGAATTAATATTTCCAAGTCCTGGAGCAAATTGCTTCGGCTTTTGTGCATCACTTCCGTTGGATTTATTGATTGCGGTTGGCGCACTCTGAGTGGACGACACCTTGGCACCCTTACGAGGCAATGTAGGGGAGGCTAGATTTCTCCTCTTCCTGGATTCCCCTGGGTTAACCAATGATGTTCCCTCTTGTGGGTCGTCAGATTCTTGCTCAACGCCAGCCAAAAGAGCAAAGGAATTTTCGGAAGCGACAGATGGCGAAGCATTCTTTAGCATTTCTGCATAAGAGTGCCTCGAGCGATCCTTAAGGGAGCGCTTAATTTTATCCCCGCGCTGCTTGTACGCCGGGCATGACTTAAGAGCATGCGGAGGGCCCCCGCAGTAAATACACTTCTCAGTTTCTCCACCGCAAGCGTCATCCTCATGCTCTCCCTCGCATTTGCCGCACCGTTTTTTATTGCCACAATAAGTGGCTGTGTGGCCCAGTTGCTTGCAATTGCTGCAGTTCATTACCCGCGGTACAAATAGGCGAACAGGTAGGCGAACCTTATCCAGGAGGACATAGTTGGGAAGAGCAGATCCGGAGAAAGTCACCCGAATCGAGTCTGACGGAGAATAAGTTGTCTTATCATCTTCAGTTTTTGCGGAATACAATTGCTTGCATTCCAGAATTTTCACCTTTTGAAGTGAAGGGTCCTTAAAGCAGCCAACCCCGTACTTCAACAGGTCTTCGCACTTTAGACCCGGTTCGGCGACGACCCCATCGATCTCCACAACTCTACAAGGCACATACACTTTGAATTGCTTCGTAAAACGCGAGCAATCTGGTTTGCCTGGTCGAGGTCATTTACTATAACGCGTATCTTATTAGCTCGAACACGTGTTATCTGAGCCACGGACGGGTAGTTGGCAGTCAGCTCCCGTGAGATTTCTAGAATATTGGGCGATTTCGTGTTGGGCCGGAAATACACCACCCAGGGTCCAGTCGAACTGGCTGGGTATGTTTTAATACGGGGAGGACTGGGGGAATCAGGGGAGGGAGTAATTTCGGGTTTATCCGGTATATCCATGGGAATATCATTCCCATCCAATGTTACTTCGCCCTCGGCCATTTAGGCACGAGGATAACACGTGGTGTAAACGAGAGATGAAACTTATATTCAGGGGAAAGGGCAGAAGTAGAGACCGATCGGGGAAAGGGAAATGAAAGAAAAAAAAAATACTTAGCTTATATAGCGGCGATTCCGGCTATTCTGGTATTCACTTCACCAGCCTGGGCACCGGCGAACAAAGACTGCCTCGAACAATGGTTGACCTTCACTGACAATTTATTCTTGTTCACTTTATGCACAGCACCAGAAAACGAACTGCTTCGATCGAGAGCTCGGAGAGTTATGGGAAATTTCATTTGTAATTCTTCTGAGAACGATTTTGTGGTCCTAATACGGACCGTTTGTTGTGATTATATCGCCGATTTCTTGCAAAAACAATGCGACTTCTGTACACGTCTAGTGATGGCGGCAATTTTGAGAGCGCCTTTGTTTGCTGCTGCTAACGGGGAGTATTCCTTCCAGGAACCAACGAAGCGGGTCGCCGGCGACAAGCGAATTGATTTCAACGATGATCAATAATTCAATTGTGATAATAATTAGCGGATTTTTCTCATCGGCAAACAGATTATGTAGGGTGATGAGCCTATTTTGGCACCATTAGGGAGAGGGTCGCACTATTTTTTGAACAACTTTAAAAGAAGCCATATTATCTATAACCTTTCTCAGAATAAAGTATCAGTGTACTGTTACTTAAACATCTTTATAATGCTTACTTAGCAGAATTGCCTCAATTTTCAGCATAAATGCAAATAAATGTTCCATTCTGAGCATCTATTCCCACCTCAACGATCCAATTATCGCCTCATGGGTGTGCCAATTTCCACCTCATCGAAAAACAATCTAGTTGAAACGCAATGCCTCATATTCCATTTGCGTCGATTCTAACTAGGTATCCAGATCATGGACGCCAACATGTGATTTGTAAAACGAATCATTCTGCTTTTTTCAGCCGATCAAAACAAACGTAAACATCACGCACATCAATGAAACTCATCAGCTGTTAGTAGAAGAGCGCCCAGAATTGCGCACGCAGAAAAAAAACCATTCGAAGGTTAGCAACTGGAATGACAAGTTTCACATCACACATTGCTTTCTCGCAATCCGAATTGTATGTGCAGATGAAAATAAAATATCTGCAATCAACAATTAGTTGAATAACTTGAAGTAATTGATTACTTATACCTGAAATTGCATTACATTATATTTACAAGTTCATGTTTTGGTTTGGCCGCACTGATAATTCTTTTCTGCATGATGGATACAAAAAGTTAGTTTTGATTGTGGTAGTGTATCAGCAAAACATGCCAATAATAGGAACCCCCGTATTTAGTTTTATCCTATTATAACACTAGGCCTATTCTAGTGTTTGACGAGTGATTTTAAAGTGAAATTATCATAAAAAGGTTCTCCAACTAAAATAAAGGTATGTATCAGTGCAATGTTTAATATATTTGTGCTGGAATAACGAGATATGAGGCGGTAAATGCTGGCTCATAAGTGTTTATTTTGCTAAGCGCCGTTGCATCCAGTTTCGGTTCACTACGTGAGTGAGGCGGATTAGTAGATATTTCAATAAGGTGATTTTGTTTTAATTAAAAGTTGGATTTAGAGGATAGTTCTAAATACATATGTGCACAACAAATAAAGAATATAACTTGAGCTTATTTTTTCTCACCTGTTTTAGCCAAATCGATAGTGTCATTATCTCATATGCTTGGTTCGAAACCAAGGGGTACGAAATAGGGTCACAATAGGCTCTACTGCCATAATAGGCACATCACCCTACTATTCAGTTCCAATAAAAAAGAAGAGCATGTAAAGTCTGACAACCGAAGTGATATGGAGTTTCAATTAAAAATTCTTCCAATATAATTTATTGGTCCTAAAAAGTAGGGTTACGAAATAGACTGATAGCAAATAAAGGACATCCCTGCCAAATGTTTTGCCAGTTATGTCACTTGATCCAGAATTCTGAAAAAACAGTCAAAATTCTGCCTAATTTTCCAGCGGTTGAACTGGGACATTGTATCTCAATCGAGACAAATTAGAATAGTGTAGTGCCAATACCGAACATTGGCCAAACCTCATATTGAGCTATCCAACAAATTTTGGTTACTTCTGAGTAAAACAAATTTTGGTTGCCATGAGTCGCAGAGAGTATGCATTACCAAAAAAATCGGTGGAAGAAATTGATTCTTTTGGAATAAAGTTGATCTGAATAATTTAATACAGGGTGATTCGTCATGACGTTTTTTTAATCTAGTAAAAAAATTGAAAAATGTAGTAAATCGCGAATTGTTTATTTGTCAATCAAAAGAACATTTTTTGCCATTTATTGTTTGAAAACAATTTCAACAATTTGTTGGCCATGTTTGAGCTTCAGGTAGTCCATTCGACTGGTCCAAATTTTGATGACGGATTCGAGTATTTCAAGTGGTATCTGGCTAATTACTCGAGTAATGTTGGTTTCCAATGCTTGGGGATGTTACCGCCGCTATGTTTTCTTCACTGCGTGCTGGACGTGGTCGATTTGTTCGCTAATCATCCAATAACGAGAACTACAACGCTTACTTTTAGGTTGTATGGTGAATAGTTGAGTCAGTTGGCCGATTAAGTCGACCATATTATGGTCGGAGTGCACTAAACACATTTCCCATAGACCGCTGATTTTCGAAATATAGTTGAATAATTTGAAGATGGTGAGCCAGTGTAAGTCGTTCCATTATGAAATGGCAAACAATACTAAACTACAATAGTATGACAGTTTGCAGTTAGTACCCGTTAACTACTGGAAAATGCCCTGTTAAAAAACTTCATGTTGAACCACCCTGTATATGCCAAGGTTTAAGACTAAAATTAAGGACATTTGAAGTAAAATAAGGACGCTTTCCAAAAACCTCGAAAATAAGGACATGTCCTTTAAAATAAGGACGGTTGGTAACCCTATAAAAAGGACCATTGGTTTGTTTTATCGTGGGAGGAAAATACCGTTCACTTCCGATAGCGGCGAATTTCTCACAGGGTGACAGTTCCTGTTCCGTAGTATTTGGCTCCTCAACGTCACCAGTGGTTGAGGTACTTTCGCGGATGGTTTTCGTTGCTGTCCGCTTGCGGACGGTCTGTTTGGTACGGGCTATGGCGCGGAAATTACTGCTATTCTGGTGTACAACGAATGATGAGAAAACTGACCGACCAATATTTACGCGCGAATACGCACTACTATCACTCTCTTGCTCGCTCGTTTCGTGCCATGCACTTTTTCATTTCTTTCTGCTACTAATACTAGCATAACCTAAACGAATACGCGTCTTTCCCCCACCATCCATTTAGTGGGCAGTGTTGCTAAACGCATTTTCAGCGTTTCATCAATAAAATTTCAACAATATTTTCAAATATTTTCAATGCAGATTTGAAAAGAAGAAAACTAGTTGACGATTGGAAACAATACCCAATTTTTTTTTTTTTTTTTTTAATTTTAATTTCTTAACCATAATTATCATAACGAATCATTTGAAAATTTCCAAACGCCATCTTTCTTTAATTGATCCAGCAATATAATATTTCCACCATACGATGCAGAAAGAAATCATAAACGGTTTATAACGCTACAGCTACACCAATCATGTCAGTATCGCACCCATGGACAACAGTTCAATCCGCAAATAGAGAGCAGAAGTCAGCAGCATCCAACGAGAATCGAATCCAGCGCATCATTCGCCAAAGCGAACACAAACGGTCCTTTTCAGGACCACCATTATTTTAATGAAGAATTAATTAGAAGACTTTCCCTTTTCCGCAAAATTCCGTTGATAACCTACATATCCATATAAACAATCCTAAGTGTATTCTATTTCACTCCGGTTATGTCTCTGACATTACCCACCCATTTTTTTATTTTCAAAAAATTTTATCTCCGAAACCTCTAGATATGGTTCAAAAATATGTTTGGAGATGTTGTGTAGAATTGAATGATCTTTCAAATAAAAATATAAAAGTATGGAGTATTCAAAGACCCTCGCAGTGAAAATCAAGAAAAACCATTTAATGCGTATTTTGTTCGCACAAAACTCAATACTTTTTAAAGTTAATAATTTTTCCTTGAAACTAGACTTAAATACCTTTCATTTGACCTATAACCCATGAAAATCGGTTCAGTGGTTCAAAACTTATGAATTTAAAAAAACTTGAAAAATCACGATTGTTTGAACCCGTCTAACGTGGAAAGAGACACTCTAATGACGAAATAAAAACCTGTTTTAATCCACCTAACGGTGCAATTGTGCCTTTCTCATTTTTTCAAACTATGACCATTACCATTTCTTCAAACTATGACCATGACCGATTATGTTCAATATAATTGTGGAAATGTCTATTACATTCTTAACCCTAGAACGTTGCACTTGCGTTTTCTACCCTAGAATGTTGCACTGGGGTGTAAAAGTACCTTACGCGTTTGATCGCATTTTTCGAAGGTAAAAATGCAAACAAAAGAAATGTATAATACATCACTTTCTTCGTTTTTAAATTTCGAAAACAGTTGTGTAAGTGCAAGTAAGGAATTTATTGAATCAATGATACATAAATTGGTTTGAACAAAATAAAAAGTAAAAATATGGCTTACTATAATTATACGAATTTCGAACCGATTTGAAAAAAAAATCAAATGATTCCAATTGTTCAAAGAATGGTCTTGAAACGGTAAAAAAATGGAATTTCGATATTTTTGAAAAAGTGCAATTATTTTGAAGAGTGAAAGTTTAAAAATCGTGTTTTGGAAAAAACCACGAAATGGGGTGGAAATTGAAATGAAAAAATATTTCTGACCAGTAATACATTGGTAACACGCAACGTGACTGTTACTGCAGTTACTGTGCGCAAATTATACTTGAGAACCATTGCTTTGAAAAACTATAAAATATAAACAATAAAAATCAGCAATAATAAGAAAAAACTTTTTTGATCCGCTTCAAAATAAAATTAAATAAATTAAATAAATTATTAAAAAACGATCATATAATACTAGTTGTTATTTTCGCAATAAAACAACCAGTATTTAAACTGGTATTGTCACGAATCACATTTCCACTGACAGCACGAAATCTGACGAAACACTAACGGCAACCGTACACTACAAATGTACCCCACGCCAACTTTGACACCTGCTTCCAGAAAGGCTATAAGCAAACCACCTTTTTCTACTCTTACTAGGAACTCTAAATTGAATTATGGTGAGGGTCCCAGGTCGGTAAATGCCGAATTCTCGTTTTCACACGGCTCCAAAGAAGGCGTGGGGTACATTTGTACCCCAATGCAACGTTCTAGGGTTTATACACTTTGCACCTACACACGCTCGCCAGACCTGATGTCCTCCTTACTTCCCTAGCTACGCTCCTGTAAAATCCAAAAAACCTATGTCAGTCGAAAGAAAATTAGGTTGACGATTTTCAGATTTCGACGTTTCATGCATTTTAAAGGCATTTGACATCAAAAATATAAATTCGATTTTTAAATTTTCTTATTCAGTTCCTACTTCTGTGAACTCAAGAACCGCCGTAGATGCATATCGAAAAAATATGAATTTTATCGTTGACGTAATTGCAAGCATAATAGAATTTAACAAACCGCAATTCACGAAATGACGAAATGCAACCGTGCTCCGTTTAATTTCGCATGAAACATATATATATATATATATATATATATATATATATATATATATATATATATATATATATATATATATATATATATATATATATATATATATATATATATATATATATATATATATATATATATATAGTATATATATATATATATATATATATATATATATATATATATATATATATATATATATATATATATATATATATATATATATATATATATATATATATATATATATATATATATATATATATATATATATATATATATATATATATATATATTATATATATATATATATATATATATATATATATATATATATATATATATATATATATATATATATATATATATATATATATATATATATATATATATATATATATATATATATATATATATATAATATATATATATATATATATATATATTACGAGGAAACCTTCCGAAGCTAGAGCAGACATCGCAACCATATCCGCTGACCGATCATAATCGATCCAAACGATCGGTGCAACGCTAATATGCTGAGCCAGCTGAATGCCACGCGCGATGCCAACGTGGAAGCGGCCAACGTGGACAACGTGGACATCGGACGATACTGGAGCAGACTTGGTATTGCTGACTAGGTTAAACATAGTTTATAAGAGGCAGTTGATAGAAAAATTAAATTAGTCTTAGCTGTGAGTTGTAACATAACGATCATAAGTGAATAAATATTTTTTTTATAAAACTCTGACACATCAGAGTATTACTGGCGCAGTCTCGGAAAAAGTGGTGTTGGTTCGCGAGTGAAGTGGAAATTTAGTGAAAATAAATTGAAAAGACTTCTCAGAATTCAACGTAAAGATCAGAGATTTAAGTTCGTGTACAGAACAACCAATCAGCCGGCAAGAAGCCATCATTGAGTGAATATCAAGCGATTCGCGCTGATTGCAAATTGGAAGATCGCCACCGGACCTCAACTCTCAACGCACACTAGGACTCCAGATGAAGCTCAACAGTGCTCTTCTGTAAGTAACAAAAACCTTTTATTAATTAACATTGTGACTAAGCAAATACTAATCAGTGGTTCAAAGTGAACATTTGAAAAACTACGGTATATTGAAATTAGATACATTGCATGAGACGTGCTAATACGTTTGACAAAAATAGAAACATGGCACAAGAAGTTAACGCCCAAGAGCTGTTGGACCAAATCCGCGAGCTCAAGGAAATCAAAACGCGTTAGTGCACACAATTAATGCAATGCGCGATAGGGGCGGAAGATCCATTCATTAAATTTCCGGACTCCCGACCCAATTAAAAATCTTGCCACATTCAGTGGAAATAAAAAAGAAACTCAAGCTTGGCTTGAGGATACTGAGAACACGCTCGACTTGTTTGAGAGTTACGCGGGATCACCGTATTACGAACAAATAATAAGAGCGATCAAAAATAAATAACAGGCGAAGCGAAAGAAGTATTGATCGCAGCAGGCAACCCAAAAGATTGGCAATCAATCAAAGAGGCGCTGCTTAATTCCTATGGAGACAGACGGGATCTAACATCGCATATCCAGTCACTCTTTTACGTACGCCAAGGGAAAAAGACCCGTTAGCGAATTTTACAATAAAATCCTACAATAAAAAAACCAGACAATAAACGCAAACTCTCAAGATAGCATAGAGGTAGAACCATCCTCAAGCGAAAGCGACGACCTGGAAACAATTCATTCGGCAAGACACGAGCGACGATTATTTTATACCATGCACTGAAAAATCCATTAATTCTTTTAGGAACCAAATAATTTTAAAAATTGGTCCCAAAGACATAACATCCTACGAGCAAATATTTCCTAAGTATCATCGTCACATAATAACAAAACAAGATTATACAGAAAAAGATATAATTGACATCTTCAAAAAATTTCTTAACACCAAAGGTTCAAACTGTCTGAAAATGCCAATTTCACTCATCCAAATGGTTCAAGAAACATACAGAAAATACTTTTCAATTAATAAAACACATAAGATTCTCATTTCAGAATTACTCCTAGAAGACATAAGGATGGAAGACCAGCAGGACGAAATTATCCGAGAAACCCATAACTATGGCCATAGAGGCACAAAGGAAAATAAAAACCAAATATTACAAAAATTCTTTTTTCCACAGCTCGACAGAAAACTTAAAATTTTCGTAAGCACCTGTGATATTTGCAAAAAAGCAAATATGACAGATCACCGCCAAAATTAATTAGAAAAAGTACTTTCGGCAAAACCCCGTTTGATAGAGTCCACATCGACGTCTTTTTCTTACAAGGTCAAAAGTGGTTAACTATAGTAGATTCCTTCTCTAAATTTGCAAACGCAATTCATTTGCAAGCAAGAACAATAATCGACATGAAAAACGCCATAACTGAGCATATACGCCAATTGGAAGACCGAACACTATAGTCAGCGACCAAGAACCTTCTTTCCGGTCAATCGATTTCATTGGATTTTGAACGATCTCGGGATCGAAATACACTTCGCTAGCAACTCAAACGCTAACGGAATAGTATAACGATTTCATTCTACGCTCATTGAGATTTTTAGAACGACAAAAACCAAATTCACCCATCTCACACTTAAAGAACACGTAAACGTCGCGATCGATATCTATAACAACAGTTTTCACGAATCAACCAAGCTAAACCGCGAGAATTAATCTTTAACACCCTAAATACAACAAACACCGAGAAATAACTCAAAATTTCCATAAACTCCAGTCCAAAGCCAAAATCGAACTAGATAAACGAAAAGCCAGATACGAGGAAAAATACGAGAGACAAACAAATACCGAAAACATTAAATCCAGGGATGAAAAATATGTTAAAATAACCCAACGACTAACAAAAGACAAAAACCTGTTATAAAATATCAAAAGTAAAACAAGACAATGAACTAACTTTCGAAGATAATAACGAGGTTAAGATCCATAAAAATCGACTAAGAAAATAAACAAATTAAATCTATTTTTATCTTACAGAATAATTACACTCAACCTGATAAACGCTACCACCTATAAAGAAATAACAAACAGTAATGGGCTACTGGCAGTAAAAATCGATTCAGTCAGAATTAAAATAGGATATAATAGGATAGTGCACAAGATTAGACCTGAAAACACTCGAAAATAATCTCGATTATATTGAAAAAATAGGAAAATCCGTTAAAATTATTGATCATTTAGAAAACACACTTGAAGCAAAATCCAGTTAGCTAAAGATAAACTTCATAGCCTTCTACCACGAAGACGGAGGAGAGGACTAGTAGACGCTCTAGGAACAGCAATAAAATTTATCTCTGGAAACCCAGACAACAACGATTTGAATATTATAAACCAAAGCCTAGGGATATTAGGAGAACAAGAAAACAAACTCGCTAAAAATCAAATGATGCAAATTCAAATTAATGAGATTTTTCAAAACAGAATAAACAATATTACAACCATTCTGAAAAGAATTAATATAAAGATGGCCAGAGAATTTAATTCATCACAAGGAATTAAAGCAGATTTAGAATTCACAAATCTTATTTGGAAAACAGAGGAGATAATCCAGTTGATTGGCGACATAGAAGATCAAATAGAACTCTCTAAACTCAATCTTATCAACAAAAACATACTATCTTTAGAAGAAAAGAATTTCATTTATAGCAAACTTAGGAGTCAAGGAATCAAGATAAATTACGTAGACGAAATCTTTCGTTACTGTACAGCTAGCATAGGAATTAGCAACAACCAAGTAGCCATCCTTACAAAAATCCCCGTACTGGACGACAAACACTACGATCTACTGGAACTTCATACGCTCAATCTCAATGGAACACGCATCAATACGCACATTCAGCTGGTAGCCAAACACAGAAACCACATATACTCGCAAACAACAAAATGCGATATTTGCAGTAACAATTCTCCATTAGAAGACGAATGCATCTTCAACCTTCTTGTACATCAAGCCCCAACATGCACAGTCTCTCGAGTCAGAGAGACCACACAAATCAAAGAAATCTTAAAAGGTATCATCCTAATAGACACCAACATCGACATTGAAGTGTCTGACTCATGCGGAGGACCTAAAGTAATTGCAGGAACAACGCTAATCGAAATAGAAAATTGCACAATCAAAATAAGCAATTTAACATTCTACGGGAAGCCGGAACTAATCCATAAAGACAATTATCTCATACCAATATACAGCAAAAACCTTCAGATCGCAAGCAATATAACCAGCGAAGAGGAAAACGTTATGACCAGAATCCACAACTTGGAAGAAGTCAGCGAAATCTACCTATCACTGCACCAAACACAAAACAGGGTAACATTAGGAGGCTCTATCCTCCTGGTACTAACAATTCTTTGTTTCTCCACTTATCTCTATAGAAGAAAACCACATTCGGGAAAACATACAGTTGACAGGTCTCCAGAATCGTTTTCAATAACCCAACTAGAAGACACAGCAACCGAACCAAC
>NC_080671.1:290335082-290417704 GCF_030247195.1 Topomyia yanbarensis | reverse complement strand
CCATTTTTGTAAAAATCTTCCGGCGTATATTTCGAACTATACTGCGACTAGCTTCGTTTGGTGGTTACATTCACGCCGAAATGTCCTAGATTTGCTTTGAAAACCGTCCTGAATTTGATTCCGGAAATTTTCATATCCTCTGTGATTCTTACACACAACTTTTTCGGGTCTCATTACTTTGGTGCAGCATTATGTCTCCCCTCTTTGCCATTCTGATATAGAGAAAGGCTTTCTAATCACTTCAAATCGACTTTCCAGTCAAGTCTCGGAGGGGCGAGTACCGCATACCATATAACCTACGAGAAAGATCGTCGAGATCAGAAAATGTCTGTGTTTGTTACTCTCGAGTGGGAAACTTTAAACGACTTGGTACGTGGTACTGTCGGATTCATACTGTTATTTCCCCATTACATCAACTAACTAAATCTACACCTTCTGTAAATATTACTTAGGGAAGGATTGTGTTCTTGTACCTGCTCTTTTCTTAACCCGCGGGCTCTTGCATTTGTTGAGGCATTGAGGTTCCACATCGATCCGAAACTTAGAGCCAGTGAGCTCATTGCTTTGTCGCGATGAACGTGATAGTTCCTGGCAAAGAAGCTAGACACCGAATTCTCATTTGTCCAACGATGGCACGTTCTTATTTCCCCTAATCCGTTGCTTTTGCTAGCACGCTGCTTGACCCGTGTAACATCGGACTGTCGCTAATACATTGTGTGTGTTTGTGTGAGTATGAGGAGGAAGACATGGCTGAACCGATATGGAAAAATTTTGTTTCAAACGAACGGTATAGCGCTCCCACAAGCTGCTGTTAATTTTTTTACTGCACGGACTTCCGCTTTCGGAGATACAGGTTGAAGAGTGCGATCCCACAGTAAATTTCCATATAAATAAGTACTGTAATGATTATTAAAATGGGTGCAACATTCTTTGTATTTGCGGGTCTAGATCACTAATGACCAATGCCAAGTTCTTAAGTTTATGTAACACCTATCTTTCCGCAAACGCTTACTGATTTTTACAAACTTGATTTCAAATGTAAGATACAATACCAGAAATTTCAAAAATCGAATTTGTATTTCACATGCCAAATGCCAAAAGCGAAATACATATAGGTACCAAGCGTAATAAGACTGTAGCAGACTTATTGAGTTATGGAATCATAGCTTGGATATATGAGAAAGGAACGATTGCACCACTAGGTTGATTAAAACAGGTTTTTCAAATTAGTTATAGCATATTGACCGGTTATTTCATCATTAGAGCAATATTTGTTTAGAATAGCAGCATATCTCAGTCAGTATCTCAATATCTCTGAAGAGAACGTCAATGCAACAGCAAAGTGTTCCAATCATCACTATACCTGTACTCATCTCAAGTATTGTCCGACAAGGCATTTTTGGTCTGCGATATTGCTTTGATCTTGCAAGATTACAACTTCGTATTTTTGACAAAATAACGGGTGAGTCAGAAGTAGCTGGACTAAACTAAAACCCAGGGTAGGTTTTCATTATAACAAATAAGTTTTATATCTAGTAGTTATTTAACAAAAAGTAGGACAGCTTACGGTCTATCTTTCTCAAGTGTACCTAAACTTCCTTTACTGCTCCCATCATGGTCTAGGCGACATTGAGATCTACTCTGCATATTCTTGATTTGAATTGTGCTGCTGAAGCAGCTTCCCAAAATCAATAAAAGTAGGCTTTGAGACACACGCATAAATCAAAGAGGGTCAGCTTCCTTCGTATGCCGCTATCATGACAAAAAATATGTAATTCGACGCCTTCATCCAAGTCAAAAATCAAATGTTGGAAAATACGTTTTATGGCTCACCGAGTCTTCCTCACCAAGGTTCCTGTAGACCCGGGACTACGACACACTTCGACATCTGATGAAAAGTCTAACTAATCAAATAAAACTCATTTATCGCAAAAAATAATGTGTTTCCAAGTGCTGAGGTTTTATGATATAATGAATATTTGCGCTCGTTTGGCATTAACTCGTTAATCAATTGATGAGTAATACTGTTAGAGCTGTCCCAAATGTTATTATGAGAATTTGTAGCACTGCCCGTTATGAGTACAAAACAATTTCTACCACAATATGACACAATCTTTTTAAAATCATCAAAACGCGATGTAATATGTAACAAATTTACCGAACAGTAGACGTATTTCTTGTCTATGCTGTCAACAACCAGATTGACAGCAAAAATATCGTAAGTTGTTATCTCAAATATACAACCTGTGCACTATACGCAAAAATGAATGCAATAGGTATTTCACAAGGAGTGGTCATGCAATTTTTTTAAATGCAATGAAAACGGGGTTTGCTAAGTTTTCAACATAATAGCATCCTTCATGAAAATACATTCCACAACAACTAGAAGCTATCGAAAACGTTGGATAATGCTCTCCTATTTGTGTTAATTAGGGGCATGGCTAATTGTTGTTTTAATTGCCGCAAGGTTCTACTGTATCGATTTTGTTGGCTATTTTCGGCAAATTTAAGGCTAAGAGAAACGAAAGCATGGTCATGGGCATGATCGAAAGGAAAACCTTTGCCTTCTGCTAAGTAGGAGTTGGGCGTTGTACCCAAGTCTACCGCATGGTCATTGATAGAACATAACTCATCATCATACTTTACCGCCGACGCCGGCGTTTTAATATGATTATAACACCAAACTCCAAACTTAGCAAAAGGCAAAGGATTCTGCACATTTCCTTTCGATCAGTCCTAGTTTTCCGTTCTGATTAACTCTAGAATACCTATCCGTCTTTAAATTTCATTGCTTTCGTTTCTCTTAGTCTCAAATTTGCCGAAAATAACCAACAAAATCATACAATCATCCATTATGTTAGAGCTTCGGTTGACACAGCGAGGGAAAGGTCAATTATGCTCCGTTTACTGACTTATTTTAGTCTTTTCAGCCTTTTGGTTTTCAGCTAGAGGTTAACTTGGGACTCCTATTTCTGCTGCCTTCCACGACGTGAGAGCAGGACTCCAGCGACACGGCATCCAGGCTGATTTAGTCCAGAGAGAGATAATAGACTGTTATCTACCTCCTAATGGACCACAACCGAGAAAGTTTGTACTATTTGAATGGTATATGACACTAGATCCCAACTAACTTTTCCCAACTAAGTTTCCCAACTAACTTTTCAAATGTTTTTGGACAACAAACTAACAATAAGTAATTTCGACTGTTCAATTCAATTGAATGCTTGTTTGTGTTTTAAAAACCCCAAAACAACATGTACGTAATTGTAAATGCCTTAGTCTGGCGGTTCAATGGCTAAAGACTTAGATGACCTTAGAAGTCACTCGGCGTATGCTCAAGCCCCAGCCAGAAGGAACTCTTAGTGATAAGCAGGGTAGCAATACTAACCCTGCAATCGCACTGTAAAATTATGTTAGTACCAAGGTATTGTTTTTGATAGTGAATTATTGAAACTCAACGATAAAGTTGTAATGGACTGTTCATGACACACAACTTGTTCTATGTAGTATGAAAATATTTAGATCAACATACTATTCTACCGTATAACTAATCTTACTAATTTCAAAGATCTTTCTTGGTCGGTGTCCATACTTACTGGTCGGTGGCCAACTGGACATACTGGCTCATAGTACCAGTGCATTACTTGCGGTATAAATCAGTTTCGTTAACATTTTGTCTATATAATATGATAATAAGATGGTAATAATATATACCCTGATCAGGAGGTAAGAAATAGGAAAATCACTAGTTCCACTAGCTAGTCTGTTCTGTCGAGTCACGACCTAGATAGACGCTTTGTGTTAGTAGAAGTAGTTCTTCAGCTCTAAACGTTGGGATTTCACTTAGATATCCGTTGAAATAACTGTTCAAGTTACGTACCGAAATTTGGCAGAATTTTTTTTACGATTTTGTATATAACCTTATTTCGCATATTTTGAAAACCCAAACCTCATATTCGTGGATTCAATACTTTTTGGTCTATCAACTATTACTTGAAAGGAATAGTTATGTTTATAAAAGTGGTATTTTGAAAACCGTGCAAAAATTTGGGCAAAAATACCCATGAAAAACAGGCAACGCGCTATAGGATTTTAGGAAAAATCCGCCCATGTACCAGAGGTGAATAATCAGATTGATTTGAGCAAACTGATTCCTAGCATATATTCATAGCATAAAGCTCAAAAGAATTATAGTACGTAGTTTTCGAAACGAAATCATTCTTTTATCATGATTTATTATAAGGGTGCAATATTTTGGCGCTTCTTGTAGCTAGTATGAGTAATTTAATAAATTTTTTTATAAATTTATAGTATCAATTGGAAAGAAATCGGCAATCGAAGCTTTTTAGTAGATTTCTCCACAAACGAAGCTTTATCTGTGAGTTCTAAAATACAAACAGGGCAACTATCAATGATGTAACGCAAAATTTTCATTTCATTTGCCCCCTCCCACTTCTCAGGGTTATTGGTTATTTCCTTGGTAAATAAGTCACGAATAAGATGTCCAATTTTTTTTTCTTCGGTAGAAATACATTTAGTATGTTTCAGGTTACTTTTTTCCACCAAATTTCACAAAATGTTGAAATTTTTTATTGTCCCTCCCTCAATACAAGTGTGACATAATTTATAAATAGCCCCTACAGCAAGCTTTCGGGTAGTACTAATTTAGCACAAACCCTATGCTTTTCTACTGCGCAGAACAAACGACGATATAATGCGTACGACGGAAAAATTGAAAAACGCTGTTATGAAGTTTTTCAAATCAAGTTTTACTTGCTACCATTAGTTTCCTCGGATTCTTACGAATCCATTGGTATACTATACTTGGGTAGTGTTATGGGAAAAGCGAGAGAAAAATCGGGTTGAAGAAATCATTCATTTCATTAGCGTGCACGCATACATTCATATGAGTATCGTATATGCGTATTATATTGATATCCTCAATTCTGCAGATAAGAAGAAAAAGAAGCCCGACGGGGGCCTTAACCTCACTACTTGGAAACCACACTAAAATTGTAAGTTGGATTATCAATTATTAAAACGTGAAATAATAGAAATAAATTTTAGCTTTAGCTGATGGAATAAATTATTTCGTCTGCTGATTGAAGGTGTGAAAACTTCCCCTTGTTGCACGGCAACAATACTAAAGAATTTTAAGGTCAAACGATGGCTAGCAATGAAAACTGCTGCGCGGAATGTGACCGCCCCGACTGGGCGGAAGACATGGTCCAATGCGACGAATGTCAACATTGGTACCATTTCACGTGTGCTGGAGTCTCGGGTACAGTATCTTCGCGGAACTGGTCATGTAGAATCTGTCTCCCGATCAGTGTTAGCAGCAGAAGTTCCTCCAGACGGTCGGGTCGTATGCTGCTAGAAAAGCAGCGCCTAGAAGAAGAGCAAAAGCTTCGACGAAACCGTTTTTTCCAAGAAAAGGAATTGGAGAGAAAGATGATCGGAATGGAACTAGCTGCAGAGCGGAAGCGTATCCTAGAAGAAGAGGAACTTGAGCAATCATTTCTAAAAGAGAAGTACGAGGTACTAGAAAGGATGCAAGAGGAGGGAACGGATAGACGAAGCGTTATCAGTAAAGCAAGCAGCACTCCAACGAGTGTAGAAAAGGTCAGTCAATGGATGGGAAATGACGGACATAAGGAGCCCAGCTTCAGCACGAACGGTGCGAACAAGATGGCACCAAATCCGGAAGTCTCGCAGCTGAATACAAACAACTCAATCTACACTCCTCCCACACCGATACACCGGAGCTCGATATTAACGAAGCCAATCATTCCTGTATCTAAGCCGATTGTACAATCCCAAGTGTCTCGTGGGTCCTCCACTAAGGAAACCTCGTTGCAAAGACCTCCTCAAAGCGTCAGATCTGGGTCATCACTGACACAACCACCTGATCCATTTCCAGACTCAGAGCGCAATCATCGTGGAGCAAACATTAGAAAAGCAAAGCCGCCCATACATGCATCTGATCCGTTGTTGCCAGTTACACCGTTGCCATTGCCTGAAGCCGAAATGCAATCAACGGTGCCGTTGTTACCTTCACTGGAACCTCAGTTACTTGCTCCGCCACTTTCGGATTCCTATTTGATTCGGGACATTCAAGAACCTTCGTCAATTTTTTTTTTATTTCAATTATAGATGTTTTAACCTTAAGGTCATTCGCCTCTTCGGGTTAGAAAAATCTCTTATGAAAAATTTCTAACCCTATGTGCGGGGTCGGGACTCGAACCCAGGTGCGCTGCGTACAAGGCAATCGATTTACCAATACGCTACGCCCACCCCCAAAGAACCTTCGTCAATGCAGCTCGCGTCTCGACGGGTTATGGCGCGCGACCTTCCAGAGTTCGACGGAAAACCTGAAGATTGGCCAATATTTATTAGCCAATACAACGTCACCACGCAGAACTGCGGATTCAGTAATGCAGAAAATTTAATTCGCCTGCAACGATGCCTTA
Organism: Topomyia yanbarensis; assembly: GCF_030247195.1. Classification (NCBI taxonomy): domain Eukaryota; kingdom Metazoa; phylum Arthropoda; class Insecta; order Diptera; family Culicidae; genus Topomyia; species Topomyia yanbarensis. Next base: position 290,411,234 of record NC_080671.1, on the reverse strand, counting down.
AAGGGCACGCTCGTGAGTCTGTACGCAGTCGACTGCTTTTACCCGAGTCCGTGCCCAACGTGATTGAAGCCTTAAGGATGCTGTATGGACGCCCCAGTATCCTGATTAAGACCCTTTTGAATCGAGTTCGTCAAGCACCCATACCTAGATTGGAACGCCTCGAGACATTGATTTGGAATGGAGCTTCAGGGGCTATGCGATCATTTAACAGCAGCAGGAGAAGAGGCACATTTAAATAATCCGTCGTTACTCCAAGAACTGGGGGACAAGCTACCAGCTCAGTTGAAGCTACAGTGGGCCATGCATAAGCGTGCGGATTCTAATGTGACTTTAAAAACTTTTGCCGAATATATGTCTCTAATGGTGTCGGCGGCAAGTCAGGTCACTACCTTTGTTAAAGATTCCAACGATTATCGAGAAAAGGATCGAAAAAATAAACAAAAGGAGAAGGCTCTGGTGCACGCTCATAGCGTCGATAAAGAAATCAAATTTCCTGCCGGGAAACAGAGCAACTCTGAGCGAGGGTGTCTGTCATGTAATCAGCTGAATCACCGAATTAAAGAGTGTAAGCAGTTCCTGGACCTAACAGTGGATGGTCGTTGGCAAAGAGTACACCAGCTGAAACTTTGCCGGACGTGCCTCAATCAACATGGAAGAAGTCGATGTCGGCTGACCACCAAATGCGGAATTGACGGTTGCGACTTAAAACATAATCGGTTGTTGCACACAAAATGTGCAAGTGGAACTACGCCCACATCTTCCGCTGAGAATCACTCTCATCGGGAGCGAGGATTCAAAACGCTATTTCGCGTAGTCCCGGTCACACTGCAAGGGAAGAATGGATCGGTGAATACCTTCGCTTTCCTAGACGATGGGTCGTCGTTAACGCTCGTGGAACAGTCAATCGCCGATCAGTTAGGAGAAAGTGGGCCTTCAGGAGAGCTTTTTCTTTCGTGGACTGGAGATGTATTTCTATGCGAGGTTAACTCTCAAACAGTATCGTTCAATATATCGGGTGCGTCAACAGGTACTACATTCCAGATTCCACGGGCTAGAACCGTATCAAAACTCAAACTTCCAGTACAGACACTGGATATTAAGGCACTGACGCAACAATACCCCTACCTGAAGGGCTTGCCAGTGGCGGATTATACTAATGCAACCCCCGGCATACTTATTGGTTTAGATCAGCTTCATCTTTCGTTGCCATTGAAAAGCAGAGAAGGGAAACTAGGGGAACCAGTGGCAACAAAAACTCGTCTCGGCTGGTGTATTTTCGGTTCATCCAATGCAGCAACGTCGTCTGGGCTATCCTGTCACATTCTGGAAGCAACAGAAAAAGATTTACATGAAATCGTGAAAGCATACTTTGGGCGGGAAGACGCCGGTGCGGGGCCGATACCGGAGTCCGTTGATGAAATACGCGCAAGAAAAATCCTAGCTGAGAGCACCGTACGAGTTACCGGTCGGTTTGAGACTGGCCTAATTTGGCGATACGATCACTTCGAATTCCCATTGTCTGTATTAACCATCATTTGCCATTCCTCACATGCCCCCCCCCCCATCTCTCTCTCTCTCTCTCTCTCTCTCTCTCTCTCTCTCTCTTTCTCTCTCTTCTATCGCATCTATCTAGCTATTTCTGTATCCATTTCTAAGTTGTGTGATAATATCTTCTGCCAATCTGAAATATTTATTAATTGTAATTGCGAAGGTTTGAGAAAACAAAACTATTTTTTGTCTGCTGCTACATCAACTCAACTTTAATTCAATTGTATTCAGAGCTTGTATCTACACTATAATTAAGGAAATTCATGGCTAAATCAGAAAATATTTAACTTAACTGGGTAATATGAAAGTTTGACGATGAAAATTTCCAAAAGAGACATTCCACGTGCGATATTTGAACTATTCGTATCTCTATTGAATTTTGAATGAAACATATGCTCAAAGACTGAAAGCTGAAGCCAGCAGGATTGGACTTGCCATCAACGTTTCGAAGACAAAGTACATGAGAGGAAGAGGTTCTAGAGACGACAATGTGAACCTCCCACCCGAGTTCGGATTGACGGTGACGAAATCGAGATGGTCGACGAATTCATGTATTTGGGCTCACTGGTAACCGACGACAATGATAACAGCAGAGAAATTCAGAGACGGATCTTGGCGGGAAATCGTGCCTACTTTGGACTCCGGAGGACGCTCCGGTCAAACAAAATTCGCGGCCGCACGAAGTGGATTATCTACAAGACGCTGATTAGATCGGTGGTCCTCTACGGCCACGAGACCTGGACTATGCTCGTGGAGGACCAGCGCGCCCTTGGAGTTTTCGAACGAAAGGTGTTGCGTACCATTTATGGTGGCGTGCAGATGGAAGACGGAATGTGGCGCAGGCGAATGAACCATGAGTTGTATCAGCTGCACATTCGTTGTATTGGTACGAACTTTCATGAAAAATAACGGATCAAAGACCAAATATATCCACAAATTAGATCCAGGAAAAGAAGTTTCCCAAAGTACCCACTCTCGATGGGGGATGCAACTACAATGTGTCTTCTAACTTACCGTCGTCCATATCTGGATATACTGAGTAGTTTGAATCATTTCTTTTTCACAGTATTGGTCTGTATAGGACTTATTTATCCATATTTCCTGCAGGAGAATTCCGAACGAAACAATATGAAAGCTATAAGGAATGCAACTGAATGCACGGCTTTTATGCTATCGACATAGCCTAGACATGTCACACTATTTACTTCAATGCAAATAAAAACTTTGAAATATCTACCTGTTTCATTCACGAATCGCATTCTCCCTGTCGTTCTCTGTTCAAGGGGCTTGAAAGCACATGTGACCTTGTCTCACTTTACTATTTTCAATTGCGCGTAATACTGGACCAGTAAATTCTATTTTGTACATAAATCTTTTTTTCGGGAATATGTGACCAAAAAGTAAACTTCGAATCCCAAAGCAAATTGAACGTTCCAGGTTCCTGATAACTAATTAAGGTACAACAATAAAGAAGAAACACCAGACAATCTTAAAACGACGCCGTCAAGTAAACAAGCATGAAAACAAAAAGAATAATACCAAAAAAAAGATGGAAGCCCTAGAAAGTCCATTGCATATTTATTGACCTTTTCTCAGAAGATAAGATTTTCAAAAACCTTTCAAAACTTTCTGATGCAATAGTTCTCAAATTCGTACAATCCGGTTTATTCATTTTCTTTATTCAAAAATGTTTTTAGACCATTTTTTTTTAATTAACTATTTCATTCAGCACTTTTTTATTCGTTTTGTTCATCTGCGTTTATTTTACTTATTTTATTCGTTTCATTCTTTGGAATCACTCTGATCAGTTTATTCTTTTTGTGCTTTTTACTCATATCAATCATCATTCAGTTTATTCATTTTGTTCAGTTTCTTCATTTTAATAATCTGGCTACTTTTTCAGTTTTAATCATTTCATCCAAATAATTTATTTGATTCAATTTTTTTTTCTTTATATTAATTTATAACCTTTTACCATTGTTTAATTTTTCATTTTAATCAATGCATTTTATTCTGCTCATTTTCTTCTTTTTATTCATTTTATCACTTCAGTTCATTTTGTTTATTTAATTCGTTTGTTTTATTTATGCATTTCATTTATTTTTTACTTTATTCATTTTGTTCATTCATTCTTTTTATTCATTTGATCCATTTCATTAATTTGATTCATTGTATTCACTGGATGAATTAAATCAATTTGATTCATTAAATTCATTTGATTCATTTGATTTATTTGATTCATTTGATTCATGTGATTCATATGATTCATATGATTCATTTGATTCATTGGATTCATTGGATTCATTTGATTCATTTGATTCATTTGATTCATTTGATTCATTTGATTCGTGTGATTCCTGTGATTCATATGATTCATTTGATTCATCTGATTCATTTGAATCATTTGATTCATTTGATTAATTCTGAATCTACTGTTTTCTTCGACACATCCATGAAAGACGAGATTAGTGGAATTCCGGACCACATACGCCCACAAGTGGTTCCAAACATTTTTTATAATCAATTCCGAGAAGTCGACTGTTCTAAGATGTTTTATACTGACGGATCAAATCTCGAAGGGTCCACTGGCTTCGGTATTCAAAAGTTCACCACCTCCTACAAACTCAGTGCCCTCGCTTCAGTTTACGCCGCAGAACTAGCTACGATTCAGTATACCCTTGGAGCCATTGAAACATTACCCGCAGACCATTACTTCATCGTCTCGGATAGTCTGAGTTCTATTGACGCTATTCGCTCGATGAAACATGGAAAGCACTCCTCGTATTTTTTGGGGAAAATACGGGAGCTACTGAGTGCTTTATCTGAGAAATCTACAATACAATATTGTCCCACAAACTGCACATAAATAGAAATCTTGTAAAAATCCTTTTCTAACAAGCTATAGATTGTCAAAATCCGTGCACGAACGGCGGAGATATTAAACATTTTGTATTTTTAGTCCTCGCTTACCAATTTCCATTACCCAAAAATGAGATTGTTTTATACACAGTATTGCTTTACTGGTGTTTTAGGGGCAAAACTAAACCGATTTTGAATATCGGGCTATGAAAACACATCTACGTGATTCAAGGAATTCGATGTTGAGAACATTTTGTGAATTACCTTTATAATAAATGAACTATTTACCAAAAATCAATATATAAGTTCATTTCAAATACAAAATAATGTGTTGATAAAGAAACAGTGAGTTCTAGTATTTATCCCTTGGATTAGGCATTGCGTTCAATCATGAGGTAAATGTTGGATGGTATATCAATACACAGATCAAAAAGTAATTCACCTAGTAGTGAGATAAAAGATTTCTCATATAATTATACTCGTGGCGTCACCGAAAGCAACTGTATGTTTGAAGCTCTAAAATCTAGCGAAAATTTAGATCTTTTACAAGATTTAGGTTATACTGGTTATGGCGCAAAAAAGACTACTTGCATTATTTATGATAAGAATGTAAGAAATCAATATATCATAATAATATACCTATAAAAATAATGTCTGCATTAACCATCATTTGCCATTCCTCACACGCCCCCCCCCCCATCTCTCTCTCTCTTTCTCTTTCTGTCTCTCTTCTATCGCATCTATCTAGCTATTTCTGTATCCATTTCTAAGTTGTGTGATAAGATCTTCTGCCAATCTGAAATATTTATTAATTGTAGTTGCGAAGGTTTGAGAAAACAAAACTATTTTTTGTCTGCTGCTACATCAACTCAACTTTAATTCAATTGTATTCAGAGCTTGTATCTACACTATAATTAAGGAAATTCATGGCTAAATCAGAAAATATTTGGGTTAACTGGGTAATATGAAAGTTTGACGATGAAAATTTCCAAAAGAGACATTCCACGTGCGATATTTGAACTATTCGTATCTCTATTGAATTTTGAATGCAACATATGCTCAAAGACTGAAAGCTGAAGCCAGCAGGATTGGACTTGCCATCAACGTTTCGAAGACAAAATACATGAGAGGAAGAGGTTCAGGAGACGACAATGTGATCCTCCCACCCGAGTTCGGATTGACGGTGACGAAATCGAGATGGTCGATGAATTCATGTATTCGGGCTCACTGGTAACCGACGACAATGATAACAGCAGAGAAATTCAGAGACGGATCTTGGCGGGAAATCGTGCTTACTTTGGACTCCAGAGGACGCTCCGGTCGATCAAAATTTGCCGCCGCACGAAGTTGATTATCTACAAGACGCTGATTAGATCGGTGGTCCTCTACGACCACGAGACCTGGACTGTGCTCGTGGAGGACCAACGCGCCCTTGGAGTTTTCGAACGAAAGGTGTTGCGTACCAACTATGGTGGCGTGCAGGTGGAAGACGGAACGTGGCGCAGGCGAATGAACCATGAGTTGTATCAGCTGCACATTCGTTGCATTGGTACGAACTTTCATGAAAAATAACGGATCAAAGACCAAATATATCCACAAATTAGATCCAGGGAAAAAAGTTTCCCAAAGTACCCACTCTCGATGGGGGATGCAACTACAATGTGTCTAGAAAACTTTGAAATATTTACCTGTCTCATTCACGAATCGCATTCTCCCTGTCGTTCTCTGTTCAAGGGGCTTGAAAGCACATGTGACCTTGTCTCACTTTACTATTTTCAATTGCGCGTAATACTGGACCAGTAAATTCTATTTTGTACATAAATCTTTTTTTCGGGAATATGTGACCAAAAAGTAAACTTCGAATCCCAAAGCAAATTGAACGTTCCAGGTTCCTGATAACTAATTAAGGTACAACAATAAAGTAGAAACACCAGACAATCTTAAAACGACGCCGTCAAGTAAACAAGCATGAAAACAAAAAGAATAATACCAAAAAAAAGATGGAAGCCCTAGAAAGTCCATTGCATATTTATTGACCTTTTCTCAGAAGATAAGATTTTCAAAAACCTTTCAAAACTTTCTGATGCAATGGTTCTCAAATTCGTACAATCCGATTTATTCATTTTCTTTATTCAAAAATGTTTTTAGACCATTTCTTTTTAATTAACTATTTCATTCAGCATTTTTTTTATTCGTTTTGTTCATCTTCGTTCATTTTACTTATTTTATTCGTTTCATTCTTTGGAATCACTCTGATTAGTTTATTGTTTTTGTGCATTTTACTCATCATTCATTTAACTTATTTTATTCATTGTATGCATTTTATTAATTTTTTCCAGTTTATTCATTTTATTCAGTTTCTTCATTTTAATAATCTGACTACTTTTTCAGTTTTAATCATTTCATCCAAATAATTTATTTGATTCAATTTTTTTTCTTTGTATTAATTTATAACCTTTTACCATTGTTTAATTTTTCATTTTAATCAATGCATTTTATTCTGCTCATTTTCTTCTTTTTATTCATTTTATCACTTCAGTTCATTTTGTTTATTTGATTCGTTTGTTTTATTTATGCATTTCATTTATTTTTCACTTTATTCATTTTGTTCATTTATTCTTTTTATTCATTTGATCAATTTCATTAATTTGATTCATTGTATTCACTGGATGAATTAAATCAATTTGATTCATTGAATTCATTTGATTCATTTGATTAATTATATTAATTTGATTAATTTGATTAATTTGATTCATGTGATTCATATGATTCATTTGATTCATTGGATTCATTTGATTCATTTCAGTCATTTGATTCATTTGTTTCATTTGATTCGTGTGATTCATTTGATTCATTTGATTCATCTGATTCATTTGATTCATTTCATTCATTTGATTCATTTGATTCATTTGATTCATTTGATTCATTTGATTCATTTGATTCATTTGATTCATTTGATTCATTTGATTCATTTGATTCATTTGATTCATTTGATTCATTTGATTCATTTGAATCATTTGATTCATTTGATTCATTTGATTCGTTTGATTCATTTGATTCATTTCATTTGTTTCATTTTATTCATTTGATTCATTTGATTCATTTTATTCATATCTGTAATTTTATGCATTTCATGTTCAGTCATTCGTTTTATTTCATTCATTTTGTTAGTATAAGTCAATTAATCTTAATCTTATAACTATTTCTAAACATAATCTTAATTTTTATTTAATAACCTAATCTAATTTGATTCGTGTATTTAATGATTTTGATTTACATAAAGTTTTCTACTCATTTTATGAATTTAAAAACCTATTATTTCATTTTTTGCTTTACTTTTTTTTTATTTCGGTCGTTTTGTCGATTTTTATAATTTATTCAGTTTATTCGAGATTTTATTCGTGCAAGACTAGAAACTGTTTTCATCCCTCCTCTAGTTGGGTGCCTACTTCTCGTGAGTTCTGCAAACTAATCCAATAGTGAAATGTGTAAGAAATGTCTCATCTCACTGCTAGGTGGATTAAATCGTTTTTTTTTAAAAATTTCACCAAAAAATATTCACACAGAACAATTAATTCCCTAGAACTCGCTATCATATAGTTTTGCTACATAAATGGCGATTTTCGAAAAATATATATTAAAAGTAGTGCATTAAAGATCTCATACGCCCTTTTTAAATACAGTAGGATTCCGTTTTTGGCAACAATTTTATTTTTTTTCAGTTGCCAAAATCGGAACCGTGCTGAAAATGGAACCTTATTTTTAAAGTTTAGATTTTCAATTTACGATTTCAAAAATATTTAAAAGATTTTTAAACATATGTGAAATGGAATGAGATGAAAGAAAAAAAAGTGTTTAATCCACCTAACAGTGTGATGAGACATTTCTTATAACTCTTATCACTCTTTTCGGATATTATATCGTTTGAGAACATTTAGAACTTGATGCTTCGCGATGTTTTTGATAACACATACTACATGGGATAGTGGCAGGACTCAGAGAATCGATCAAATCAGCATAGGACAACATCAGTGCTAGAAATCTCAAACCAAATCAATGGGAAAGCGAAAAAATGGCCCATAAAATAGACATACCAACGAATTATTGTTAATGCTCTGTTAATAAAATATCTATATTGTGGTGGGAAAACTGAATTTTCCTAAAAGGGTTATATATTGTACTGAGCCAAAAAAATCGAATTTTTTTTTGAATCGATTTGAAGTTTATACTTTACTCAAATTTCCAACGCGACTGAGAACTAAGAAATCAACGCTTTTTCTTGAAAAGGGTGATACTAGCAGTGATACCATTCAAAGAAAATCAACAGTGTATATTTCCAGACTTGGTTTTATTTCCTATTTAAGAACTATTGTGTTTTTTTTACATCCTAGATTGCATGATTCAGTGATCGAAACCCAAAATTTCATAAAGTATTTGAAATTATTAAATTAAAATTTGTTTTTGCTATTGAAATTGACAAAATGATAGTATCGGCCCTTTGGTGATTGTTTACTTTTTCGGTTTCACCTATCAGCATTGAAGTATCGCCCTTACGTTTTTTTTACAATAACTACCGTTCTACATAGGGTTGCCACCTCTGGAGAGGCTTTGACCCGGAGATTTTCACTGATCTGGGGGTGATGGATTTTGAGTGGAACGAGACAGAAATTGGAATCAAAGCGATTGCTAGGCATTTTAGAGCACTTTGATCGATTTTTATAACCATGTTAAAGTAAAACTATAAATTTTTCACGCTTGAGAACGGTTTGATCGGTTTAATGTGGTGTAGTATTTCACTCCCCCGACTAAGTGCCAAGAATACAAAAGCACCAGCTACTCTCACTGTGGAGGTCGAACGAACATTGCTCTCCTCCACAACTAACAGGAGAAGGAGAGCAAAGGAGGCAGAGCTGCGACATCACACTATGTAGTGTCGGTTATTCGTCACCAACAAATTTTAATTTCGCAACAAAGGGGCAAAACACACCTCCCTAGCCCAGTTAAGGAGCGCTGCTGGAGTACCAACAACACCGCAAGAACTCGTTTGATGTTGACCTAGTCAGTTGGATTAGAACAAATCTGCCAGACCTTAGTGCAGCTGGTGATAAGCACCACTAAGAGTGAAATGATTTGGTAAAATTGCAGTAAAATAACTTTTTTACACTATTTTGAGCGACTTAGTGGAATGCAAAATTTTAATTGTAGCACATAGCGAAATATTACTTTCCTTGACCCTCCGGAAGTCGCGCATATGGCTTACCGAACGAGCAGCCGCTGGTTCCCTAAGACGATTTCGCTAGATTTTCAGAGCAGCGTGCACTCAGTGCACTAGTGCGACTTCCGGTAGGTTAATTTGTAGTAAATTTTATTTGTTTTTCATTTTCATTGCTTTGTGAAAGAAATTAGCAATATTTGGTGAACTCTTCGCCACCTTGAAACGAAGAGTTAGTCGGGAAAAATAAATCTGAACCAGAGTAATTGTTAATTTAGACTTTTTAAATATTTTGTAAAGAATCAATTAATTCCAAAAAAATTCTTCCCAAACCCGGATAAATTGATGTAAAACCCGGAGACCCGGAGATCGCTCCCGAAAACCGGAGTCTCCGGGTCAAACCCGGAGGGGTGGCAACCCTAGTTCTACACCACCGATTTCGTCCGTGTTTTTTCAATAGAGATCAATGTTACTATTTACAGCTGCTATCAGCTTGATAATCCTAAAAAAATACGAAAATAACAGTTTCGCCTCTAAACTGCTAGCAAAAAAAGTATCGCCCTGTTTGTTTGCATGGAGCGTGGAGGGCGAAACTTCAAATAAACAAACAAAAATACAGTTTCGCCCGTTGTATTTTTTGCTGTAGTTTAAGAAAGCAATATCGTAGAATCAAAATTTTTAGGTTAATTTGTTGCGTTTCAAAGCCCTCATTCGCATGTATGAAAAGAGCCCTATGTTTACATTTGTAAGTATCGCCTTTTTCACAGCGTTGAAATGAAATCGCAGCTCCTGATATCACGCTATCTCTGAAGTGCATGCGTGCATAGTTCCAAATTTTACTTCGACATCGACTTTTTCTAAAGGTGACTTCCCAGTAGTATCTTTTATTTGAATTATTATCGCTAATCCTAATGCCAAAGAACAAATAAAAACCTCTCGAAAACGAACCGTTTGGGAAAATCATCATCATTACTGGAATTTTCATTTTCACGAATCTTTTCGATAACCTTCCGTCACTTGCGTTAATGCACTGGGTGCACAGTGCTCTGAAAATCTAGCGAAATCGTCTTGGGGCAACAGCGGGTCTATCAGGAATCATGAATCAGTAGCGTCTGGCTCAAATGGCACGTTCCCCATGTTGATCGGAGATTTGTGCCTTGCCAAGAATCGTCTTTTCATCATTTTCCTGATGGGAAGGATTGGGGAAGTGGTAAGGTTAGGGGTAAGGAAAACAACGACACAGAACAATTAAAACAGAGCATTCTGCACCCCCGGAGTGATGCTGAACGATCTGCAGATGCTACAACAGCAGGAATTAGAACTTCCTAGAACAGCAGGAATTAGAATCTAGGTTCTAAACCCCCGGAGGGATTTAGAACCTAGATTTAGAACCTCTACTCAAACAGTAAGCCGATATATCAACACCCCCAAGGGGATATTGAGATAACAGAACGACAACACCCCCGAAGAGATATTGTCATTCAAATACGGCTAAAAAACTATAGCTCTTTACCACACTGGGTTAGGAACAAAAGCATATCCTTAAATTTCAGCTCTCTGTACATAGGTTCATCTATGTATGGAGAACCAAAAATCCGGATGCGCAATTGCATCAATATAGGGCAATTGCATATCAAATGATATGATGTTCCGTAATCGGATTCACAAAGATCACATGAATAATACTCAGCGCGCTGAATAGTAGCCATGTGATAATTGAGTTTGCAATATCCAGTCAGTGCCCTGACCAGAATACTGCAGTTGTGCTTGGAAAAATGCAACAAATTTCTTGACATTTTCGGACTCACATCCGGCAGAAAAGCCTTTGTTTGAACGCAAGTTTGCAAGCTACGCCAATGGTTGGCATGTTCGAATGCAGCCCAAGAGCGAATCTTGTGCTTTATCCTCCTTATTGTCAGTGGTAGAACTGGTTCTGGACCAACGAAATCAGTCGCAGCGCCAGCTCTAGCCAATTCGTCCGCCCATTCATTTCCAGTAATACCGGAATGACCGGGTACCCATAGAAGGTAGATAGCATTTGAAATGCTAAGTTCTTCGATTTGAGTTCGACATGCGATTACTAATTTCGATCTCGAATCTGCCGAACTAAGTGCTTTCAGGGTAGCCTGACTGTCAGAGCAAAAATAGATTCTTTTACCGCAAATTCCCTGTTGAAGTGCGGATTGTACGCCACACAGAATCGCAAAGATTTCTGCTTGGAATACGGTACACTACATCTACCAAGCGAATGAGATTGGTTTAATCTCATCTTATGACAAGACACCAGCACCGGCTCGGCCCTCCAACAAAGAACCGTCCGTATAACAAACTACGTATTCTTCAAGTTGTCGCTCCATCGAGCCAGACAGCCATTCCTCACGAAGAGGAATTCTCACATTGAAAGTTTTAGAAGGAAAACTACATGTGAGTGTAAGGTCACTGGGAGCAAGTGTATATTCATCCCAAGTAACCATTTGGGGCCACAGTATTGTGTGGCTAGTTACACGATCTATTGGGTTACTGTTCCAGAGCCCAGTAACCTTAAGACGGTATGCACAAGAAAGTGCTTCTTGTTTCAGAAACACATGTAGTGGTTTTATGTTCAAAAGTGCCTCGAGAGCAGCAGTAGGTGTTGTCGAGAACGCACCAGTCATCGCCATCAAGACCATCCTCTCAAGATGGTTTAACTTTGATTGGATTGTCATGACTTCTCCCTTCTGCCACCAAACAAGGCACCCGTATGCCAGTATAGGTCTAACAATTGTTGTGTAGATCCACTGAATGTACTTGGGTACTCAATCCCCAAGATTTGCCGAAAGCCCGTCTACATTGGCCAAAGGCCATGCAAGCTTTCTTGATCCTGAAATCGATGTGAGCTGTCCAATTAAGTTTTGAGTCGAGAATTACCCCAACGTACTTAACTTGATCTTCGACAATAATTTCAGAGTCAAAAAACTGCAATGGACGAGCTCCGGTTGTAATCCTTCGTTGCGTGAAAAGCACCATTGAGGTTTTATTTGGATTAACTGATAGTCCAACAGGAAGACACCACCGCTCAACAACACATAAGGCTTCACGAATCTTTTCGATAACCTTCCGTCACTTGCGTTAATGCACTGGGTGCACAGTGCTCTGAAAATCTAGCGAAATCGTCTTGGGGCAACAGCGGGTCTAATTCAGATCTATCTGCGCGGCGAGTTAAATCTGTAAAGAATACTAAAAATTAATTTCTATTCCATAATTTTTAGTTCAGCAATTCGAGAGATCGTGCTCACCGCAAGCCATGAAAAATAGACTACGTTGTGAAGCGATGGTCACTATTTATTAAAAAATCACGGTTAAATAAAAATTTAAACTATTAAAAAATTTCAAATAGTTTATAATTTTCACAAACTTATTAGGAAAAATTGTTTAATAACCTTTCGTAATATTGTGTAGGAAAACAGCTGAAAATTTCAGTATTTTCTCTATATGCAACATATAAACCCTTAAGTATATCAATTAATTGGTATACGAATTGGAATAGGTTCGCCAAATTTTGGAAGAAGTCTATAAAATAACCCCTTGAAAACTACCTAAAAATTGTTGTAGTTCGATGCAATAAAAAAATCTCCAAAAAAGAAATCTACCTATTAATGTGAAACATAGCGAATAATACATATAATAAAGAACCATTTTTATCAGTCTCATGGCTCATTGACTAAATCGGGCAATTTTTTTTTCTTTATAATAAACTGAAGATGTTAAAATATTCTTCTCGTCCCTTGATGTAGTCTGATAACTATTTCTGATTACGATGAACTTTTTATTTTCGCATATTTCGCATATCTTCATGATAAGGAAAACATGCGCAAGAAAGGATTTACTCGAATTCAGTCTTGTTCGTCTGCTAGAGCCCATCGAAGATATGTTCATATTTGGCTGATATAATCGGGGTTTCAATGTGCTATAATAGATATTCAGCATTCCAAGAAGTTTCTTTTGAACGAGTGTAGAACGACTTTGTTTCTACTTATTAGAAATCAGCGGCGTAGCCAGAAATTCGGTTTGGTGAAAATCGATCATACTGTCCAAACGGCATAATTCCGAAACCGTAATTTTTGAAGTTTTAAAATTATGCAGAATTAATTTTTCAGAAAACAGTAACAGAGTTCGTGTCTTTAGCGAATTTGTTGAGACTTTATTGTAGTCATGAATATTAACCTGAGAAAATTCACCATAAATACTTCTTGGACGATATACCGTCAAAATTATTTTATCAAATGATGCGCTGTTTAACGTTTGTAAAACTCATCGAAGATACTAACCCTCCGAAATTGGCGGTATCAAAATGATGCTATCTTGACCTTAAATTACTGTTTTTAAACATTTGACCTATACATACAATTGGTCATACAACAAAAATCAAATGCTCATCAAAATCGATCAGAACCTGCTAGAATCGAATGGAAATCGCCATTTTTCATAAATTTCTTTCTACATTCGGAAAGTGTTATCCTCGTTATTAATCATATTACGTTTTCGTCTCAACTCGACGCATTCCCAAAATAAAAACCTGTTTTAATCCACCTAGTGGTGCAATTGTGCTTGTCTCATTTGTCCAGACTACGATTCAATGGCTGGTTATGTTCAATACAATGGTGGAAATGAATATTACATGTTCAGTACGATTTGCACGTACATACAATGGATCGACAGCCACGATCTTGAGATACTAGGTGATACTAAAACATCGCTTGAAATCAGCGGCGGATCATGGAGAAAGATCCGGGAGGTCCGGGTCCTGCCGAAAATTTTCAATTTGTTAAGAAATTTTAAACAAGTTTTAATTTTAAAGTAGCAACCCCTCACTGCATACTCGCTCCGGGTCGGCATCATTGACGATTTTTAGAGTGATTGCATAACCTTTCTATATGAGAAAGGCAAAAATGTACCAAAGTCCAAAAAAGTCCATTTTTGTCAAACATTATTTTTTTAGAGTTTACATCAAATCTCAATGTTTCATGCATTTTAAAGTCCTTTGGCATCAAATATACAAATTTGATTTTGCAAATTTTTCATTTCAGTTTATATTGGAATTTGATGTGTGATTGCACTCTTCAACTCGTAACTCTGGAACCGGAAGTCCAATCAATAAAAAAATCAATTGCAGCCGATGAGAAGGTTGTACCTTTCATTTGAGACTAACTTTGTGCAAATCGGTCCAGCCATCTCTGAGAAACCGAGGTCACATTTTTTTCCACATACACAGACATACATACACACACAGACATTTTCCGATCGCGACGAACTCAGTCGATTGGCATATGACACACGGCTCTCCGGGTCGGGATTAGATTGACGAATTTTAGAGTGAATGAGAAAGGCAAAAACATTTTTAGCAAATGTTGAAAGTTATGCATTTTTTGGTGAGCAGTTCTATGTTTCATAGACATTTAATCAATTTTAACTTCGCTTCCTATTAAATAAAGACCCTTATTACAGTACATTTCTACAAAAAAGAGCTCAATTTGAAAATAAATCTGAGGATTAAGATTGATTACAGAACTCTGGAATTTTCTATTGGAATGTTTTCAGGCAGGAATTTGATATTGATGCTATTAGACAACTGTGAAATCAAGACCAATAGATCAGTTACATATCAGGACCCCATTCCGACAATTTATCAAAAGTCCTCATGATGTTTACAACAACAGGTTATCAATCTACGGAAGAGATAATTGTTATTGTAATATTGAATTAAATCAGTCTGCATCAATAAATTTTCAACTTCAATCCAATATTTTTTTTTGGTGTGGTGGGGGGGGGGTTGTATGGTGTTAAACCCCAAAACCTTCTCTTGGCTACGCCGTTGCTTGGAGTTATTTATTTCGCTTTTCATTTTCCGATATGTTTCAGATCGATCCGATGGTTATAAGATAGAAAAATTGCAGTCAGAAGGTTCTAACAAATGAACATTTTTGCACTGATAAGTTATCAAGTTCCTTCCAGACAACTTGGAAGTGTTCGGTGATTATTTCTAGCGGTTGTAGATAGTAAAATGAAATACAAAATTCGTTTTATCGAAATAATGTTTAGCTTATTTCAATGGATTATTACTATATTGAACAATAAATAGGCGACAAAGAGTAATCAACATACAACAAGCCATAACTTTGAAAGTATTCAAAATAGATATTTAAAGTCTTTAGTAAAGTTATTCGTAAAAGTAAGAGCTACAAATTTGCTGAAGACATCATTTCGATATAATCACTTCCAAGAAAATTTGTGAAAATATCTCACTCATAGGGGGATTAATCAGCAAAAGCACAATACCAAAAGAAAGGGCGTATTACCTCCATTAAATTCTCCGAAGATACTATTTACCTAAAATAAGCCGTTTTGGCGTTAATAATAGATTAAAGGTTTTGGTCATATTTCTGGCAATGGGAAATGATAAAAATCTTTCGTCCGCATTTAATGTTAAATATCTCTTTTGATAATAGTCCGATTTCAACAATCTATAGCTTGTTCGAAAGGTATTCGTTAAAGCTGTCTAAAAACGTATAAATTGTTAATCTATATCGTCAATTTCGGCAGATAATTTTAAAAAAACTGCAAAAAACGCCATTTTTACGCATTCAAACATTCATATCTTGGAAACTAAACTTCAGAATCAAAAACAAATTAATAGCGTTCATACTGTTTTTTAGTTCTTTCATTTAAAATTGGTTTGGATAGGATCGGTTCAGCCATTGCTGAGAAACACAAATGAGAATTTGTCCGTTACATACACACACAGACATTGTCCCAAATCGTCGAGTTGAGTCGATTGGTATATAAGACTCGGCCCTCCGGGCCTCGGAAAAAATCTTGAAAGCTTGAGCGAATTCTATACATTTCTTTTATAAGAAATGTAATACATTTCTTTTATAAGAAATGTAATAAGAAATGTAATAAGCAAATTCAATTTTATTCATGTTTTTATCAAATTCAGACGTCGTACGGTGGGGCAGAATGCTACTATCGACGCTCAAAACCTCAAGCGCCTTTGGTATATATCCTGGAGGATTAATGTCTTTAGCAAAGTATCTTAGATGGAAATGATAATTATTTTGACAACTTTGGTTTTGATCTAGATAAGTTGAAAGTGATCTAGATCAGTTCTATCTTTTGACAGAGGTGTTCTATCAAAAAACTTTCTTCGGCAAAGTTGTTTGTTTGATATTTTCAACACATGTACTGAGGACATTTATACTTTGTAACTTATGTAGATGGCGCTACATGACATTTAACAATATACTCGAGAAAATGAATTTTAAAGTTTTTTATGAAAAATATATCTAGAAATAAATGTTTTATTCCTAAATCTTCGAAAATATGCAATAATAAAAAAAATGTGATAAATGTTATCATGACATTCGCTCCTGGGATTGTTATTTTTTCTTTCGTGAATATTAATGAACATTAATGAACAGCTCTTTTAAAAAATAAATAAATTTTGTTCTCTATAACTAACCAATCGTCGATCTTCCAGATGGAATTGATAGATTGAAAATGGAATTGCAATGTTTGATGATAGTTTGGTTTGAAGAAAACCTGTATAAAGCACTTGCAATTATCCAAACAAAAGGGATTGAAACATCAGTGCTACGGTGAAAATATGCTCCAATAAATTTCCAAAAATCTCTAGAACAATGCATTTGCGAGAAATTAACACATCAAAAGATAATATAAGCAACCCTATTTTTCAAGAGTCACCCTACCTTAAATCAATCATAAATCATAACGAATTAACCATTATAGATAGCCTTGTTTATTCAGTAAACTTGCTTCAATTCATTTGTGTTATTATATTGTAGGGCATTGCGCAGGCAAAATTCACACTTCTAAACAGTCGATACTTTGAACACCTCAACCACAAGGACCACCCTAATTCCATTCATTTGAAGAAAAAAATCGCCAAAAAACTAACAAATTTGCCAAAGACATCATAAAGCTAAACCAAACTATTTGGGGGCCATCAGTTTTGTATTCCTAAATACGGCTTTGGGACGCACCATGGTTAGCTTTCGATATGTACGGAAAATTTAGTGCCAAGTTTTGTATTGACGTCGTAATAATCGTTTATTTCGTTTATTTCTTATTATGCAGTGTAGCGCATTCCTCTGTACTTGACTCTTAAAGTGCACATTATGGTGACATGAAAAAAATGACCCCTATCGGCCCACCTCTGAGTCGATTCCTAGTCCCACCAGGAGTACTTGCACCAAATTTGAAGCAAATCGGACAAGTCTAACTACCGGACCAACGTGCCTGAAGTTTATATGGGAATTTTCAACAATTTACATGGAGAAAACCCACCAGCACGCATTTTCGCCGCTAGGTGGCACTGTGTGCATCGTATTATCACTGTAAGTGAAAATAATAAGAATAATTGAATTGTCTACAGCTTAGTCGAAGACTTCAAGTAAATCCGACTTTGTTAAAAGAAGTTATTAAACTTTTAACGAAGTGATGTCTGAGTCAGTTTTGCAAGGGGCCTAATACTGCATGGTTGTGTATCAGTACACGATTCACACGAACTAAACATTTTTGTGAAATAATCGTTAGGTTTAGCTCAATGGTATGTACAGAAGAATTATAGTAAATAATACGAGTCATGCTTTGATTAGAAAATTTTAGTTCCACCTGTTACCGCATAGAGGGCGCCAACACTAACTTTTCAACGGAGAGAGATAGAAATTTGGTGACTTCTACAAAGTTATAGAACAGGCATTTTTCAGTATTTCTTCTGAACATCTTGATACTCTATCTCTCTTCTATGAAAAGTTAGTAGTGGCGCCCTCTATGCGGTCACAGGTGGAACTAAAATTTTCTAACCAAAACATAACTCGTATTATTTACTATAATTCTTGTAAACATACTATTCAGCTAAATCTAACCATTATTTCACAAAAATATATAGTTCGCGGGACTCGAGTACTGATACACAACCATGCGCTGCTAGGCCCCATGCAAAACTGACTCAGACATCACTTCGTTAAAAGTTTAATAACTTCTTTTAACATAGCCGGATGTACTAGCAGTCTTCGACAAAGTTGTAGACAATTAAAATATCTTTCTTATTTTCACTTACAGTGATAATATGAGGTATACAGTGCCACCTAGCGGTGAAAATACGAGCTAGTGAGTTTTCTCCATGTAAATTGTTGAAAAATCCCATATAAACTTCAGGCACGTTGGTCCGGTAGTTAGACTTGTCCGATTTGCTTCAAATTTGGTACAAGTATTCCTGGCGGGACTAGGAATCGACTCAGCGGTGGGCCGATTGAGTTTTCAAAAATTCATCATTTTTCTGGGCAGTCTAGTGCACATGCTCTGGGTCTTACTATAAAAATTGATTCCGTCAGACACTAGTTCCACTGTTACCAGTTATATTATACATAAATAATACATTTTTATACTTGTTGTGATCATTAAATGCAACACGTATAGTGTAAAATATAGTTAACCCTTAAATGCATAACATTGTTTTAAAACAACATTGCGAAAAACATCTCAAAATTATCACAGTAATGTATGTATTGAAACTATAGGACAATTTTAACAAAATTTGAAAAAAAAGATTTACCCCTTTGAGGGTTAATATGACTCCCATGTTTGGAAATAAAGTCAAATGTGATGTAAATTGATACAAAAAATATCTATTGCACAGTTTTAAAAGACATGTACAACAGGAATGTTGCCAAAAACGGAACCCATTTGTTGCCAAAATCGGAGTGTGCCAAAATGGGAGCATGCCAAAAACGGAACGTGCCAAAAATGGAATCTTACTGTATTACTCTTGAATAAAAATTGTTTGTTCAATATTGAAAAATACTTAGTCTCCCATATACAAGAAACGTAAAAGAATCAAATTTGATAGAATTGCTTTACAGCAGAAAAAATCTGTCACGTTACATAAGATAAACTGTGTTTTCTTAAAAATTAATAAAACTTTAAAGTTTTCATAATACAGTTTCAAAAAGTATACTCAAAGTAGTAAGAAAAAATGCAGGTTAGACATTGTATGCATGCTGTTGGTGTGATCCACAAAACTTTTTTGAATTTTTGATCTGTCACGTTACAAGTTATTTGGTTTCCATTACTTCACAACTGAAAATAAGCAATAATCCATATTCATCAAAATTTTTCAAGCAATATCATCAAATTTAAATTTGACTACGATAGAAAAATGTGGTTGAAAGCAAAAAGTTGAAAATATGGATTTTGTTTACCTTTTTAAAGGGCGAACACGAAATTATTGCGATACCGAAAATGTCATGCCAATTTTCTTATAATGTTTAAAATCAAACCAAAATTTCAGGGTAGTTTTATACATATATTTACTTCAAAAATCAAAAGAAAAGTTAATCGATGGAGCCTTGAGTGTAAAATTGAACGCATTTTCGCTTGATGCCCTCCATCAAAGTCTTTACAGTGTCATCCGGTACCAGTTTCTCAGTTTTTTTTTCCATTTTCTTAACATGTCCTTCTCGTCTTTGACTGTCTTCTTGCTCTTCCGAAGTTCCCGCTTCATCATTGCCCAGTATTGCTCCACCGGGCGCAGCTACGGACAGTTTGGCGGATTCATGTCCTTTGGAACAAAATGGACAGAATTGGTCTCATACCACTCCAGGACACTTTTAGAATAGTGGCATGATGCCAAATCTGGCCAAAATAGCGGAGCTTCGTCGTGCAGCAGCAAGAACGGCAAAAGGCGCTTCACTCAGATTTGTAGATCTCGCCATTTACTGTGCCCCTTGTCACGAAAGGCTCACTCCTCAGTCCGCAAGAGCAGATGGCCTGCCAAATGAGATATTTGGAGGCGAACTTCGACATTTTCTTCTTCTTAAATTTGTCGTCCACATTGAACTTGCTCTTGCCAGTTAAAAACTCCAACCCCGGAATTTGCTTAAAATCGGCTTTTATATACGTTTCGTCGTCCATCACACAGCAGCCATATTTTGTCAGCATCTTCTCGTAGAGCTTCCGTGCCCGAGTTTTAGCCGTCGATTGTTGCAGCTCATCGCGGTTTGGGAAGTTCTGTACCTTGTATGTATGTAGTCCAGCTCTTCTTTGCATTCTTGACGTAGCTCTGCGACATGCCGATCTTTTTAGCCAAATCACGGCTTGAGACGTTGGGATTTGCTTTAATCATCCGCTTCACCATTCCCTCCGTCTTTTTGTTCTCCGGTCCCGGTTTTCTTCCAGCTCCTTTGCCGTGGTCCAACGTCAACCGTCCTGGAACCGCTTCAACACTCTGGAGACGGTTGAATGGTGAATGTTCAACATTTTTCCCAACTGCCGGTGCGACAGGTCAGGAAATTCCAGGTGTTTGGAAAGAATTTGTTCACTCGACTCGCGTTGGTTCACCTCCATTTTCGTTGAATCGAAAAACACGACTTCGAGTTTGACAGCATGTTAACAATACACATCAATGAGAAAGTGTGCAAAATTTGGTGGATTTTTACCCAATTGTAAAAAAGTTATGCCCTGTTGAATGTGTCGCAATAATTTTGTGTTCGCCCTTTATCTCCTTACGGTCTTTTAGTCACTTTCAGGTTATGCAAGTAGCATCAACAAACTTTCATAAATGACAGACATGAAATTTTTTTTCTGGGATCGCCATTCATATTTTTTAATATTAGAGGTTATATACATGCGGAAAACAAACATTTTGACGCAACATTTGATAAAAAATAATTTCTCCTGTGGTTGCCATTTTCGGAGCCTTAACCATGTGTGTGTAAGCGACTAAAAATGTCACTAATTTTTCTCAGCTATGGCTGAACCGATTTTGACAAACTTAGTCTCAAATGAAAGGTACAACGTTCCCATAGGCTGCTATTGAGTTTCTAATGAATCCGACATCCGGTTCCGGAATTACAGGGTGATGAGTACGATCCGGCAGAAAATGTCGATTTTAATAAATGCTGCAATGAATGTATAAAGGTGAAATTTTTTTCCAAAATATGACCACAACTGCTTCGATTTATAGTATTAGGTCATTAACAGCCATTCAAAGTCTCTTTGGCCACATTGGTCACCATAATCGGTTCTGGAAACCCCGGCGGAAGTATCCAAATTCAGAATAACGGTCATATCGGTTTCTCGGAGATGGCTAGACCGATTCAACCAAACTTAGTCTCAAATGAAAGGTGTTGCGCCCCCGTAAATGACTATTTAATTTCATCCCGATCCGACTTCCGGTTCCGGAGTTACAGGTTATGGCGTGCGATCACATAGCAAATTACGATTCAAACCGATACTCCGATGAAAGCAAAAAAGGTAAAAATTTCGCTATAATGTCTCTCAAACAAATTAAATTTGCAGTTCTAGGTCACCGACGGCCCACCAAACTTTCGTTGACTACATTGACCACCATAGACGGTTACGGAAGTGCCCGGGAAAAGCGGCCATCTTTGAAAATTAACGAACTCACATCAGTTTCCCGGAAATGGTTGGGCCGATTTTCATAAACTTAGTTCCAAATGATAGCTATTATGTCCCCACAGATGTCTATAAAATTTCGTATAGATCGCTTATAGAAACCGTCCGGTCACATATGAAATTCCCATATAAGCCGGAACTCGATTTTTTTTCAAAGGGAAATCGAATTCGCATCTTTTTTTCAATGCAATACTACCGTGGCTGTTTTTTCTTTTGCAAAATTTTAGAACTCGAATAATGATTTCTTTTCTTGTATATAGTTGTCATGTCGTGTATAATAAAAATGTATGTACATTTGAAAGCTTTTAATGAATATAAACAACGTAAAAATTCTCGTGTTCATGATTGAGAAATGCACAATTGCACCGCTAGGTGGATTAAAACAGGTTTTTTAATTGGCAATTGAAGGCATGGACCTAATCTGCTGATATCAAGGATAGAAACATCCGAAAGTGACCAATTCATGATCGTGCGAGCGCGAGTTTGTAGGTTTACACTTGAGACTGCGTTTGAAAATTTATAGGAGCTGATACATTCACTTTATCACCGGAATGTTATCATGTTTACAAGATCGCGGGTGTAGGTGGCGGGGATGGTCGCGAAGGGCTCATGCAGTTGCATATTAAGATGTTTGTCACATGTATGTGACTTCGCGTGTATAATTTTGATTTTATAATGGCGTAGCGTGTATTCTTGTTTGATCGCGCGCGGACCGTGAATCTGATGCTTAATTTTTAGTGTGTGGTACAGATTGTAGAAGAGAGTCCGTTTCTCCAGGAGTTCTAGGTCGTGTCACCATGGAACGTGTTGTTTAGTGAATATGAGCGTTTTTATTGGTTCAACTGAAGGTATTAGTCCAGACTGCTAGGACCGAGGTAAGACTTCCGGACGTGACCGTTTCATGATCGGGCGAGTGGTGGGTTAATGTCTGAGACCACTTTTGGAAGTTTATAGGTGCAACGTTTACTTAACTATCGGGTTGTTTTCATGTTGGCGAAATCGTGGGTGTAATTATGTGTGGATTATTGCAATTTCATGGTCGCGTTTGTGACCAGGTTTGTGTTATCGCGAATGCCACGAGCGTTTGTACCTATATGAGTATAGATAGCGTGTAGTAGGTATATACTAATAAAAGGAATCATACCATGCCCAATAAAGAAAAAAAAGATACAAGGATCTTGATTACAAGTGTATGAAAAAGCAAACTAATACAGGTACAAAAGAAAGAGACCAATGAAGTAGAATAGGAAAACACATGTAACTTACAATCAAACTCGTCTAAATGCAGCAAATTTATTTATTTATTTATACTTATTTTTCATCTGACCTATGTTGGTCTACATGAAATGTAGTTGAATGGGAAAAGCCCATTTCAGGATATACTTCAGAAGCAATCCTCAAATGGGCGTAAAAACCCATTATCTTTTCATTTATTCAGACCTGATTACAATGGATTCACACTACAATAAAATATAATAACATAGTACACAGCATTACATAAATAAAAAATACAAATATTACAAAAAAATGAATCTTAAAATCTAAGTCAACCTTCTTAGTCTATTTTTGAAAACATCACAAGATACAGAAAAGTCAAAATGGCCATAAACATATCGGTTTCTCGGAGATGGCTAGACCGATTCAACCAAACTTAGTCTCAAATGAAAGGTGTTGCGCCCCCGTAAATGACTATTTAATTTCATCCCGATCCGACTTCCGGTTCCGGAGTTACAGGTTATGGCGTGCGATCACATAGCAAATTACGATTCAAACCGATACTCCGATGAAAGCAAAAAAGGTAAAAATTTCGCTATAATGTCTCTCAAACAAATTAAATTTGCAGTTCTAGGTCACCGACGGCCCACCAAACTTTCGTTGACTACATTGACCACCATAGACGGTTACGGAAGTGCCCGGGAAAAGCGGCCATCTTTGAAAATTAACGAACTCACATCAGTTTCCCGGAAATGGTTGGGCCGATTTTCATAAACTTAGTTCCAAATGATAGCTATTATGTCCCCACAGATGTCTATAAAATTTCGTATAGATCGCTTATATAAACCGTCCGGTCACATATGAAATTCCCATATAAGCCGGAACTCGATTTTTTTTCAAAGGGAAATCGAATTCGCATCTTTTTTTCAATGCAATACTACCGTGGCTGTTTTTTCTTTTGCAAAATTTTAGAACTCGAATAATGATTTCTTTTCTTGTATATAGTTGTCATGTCGTGTATAATAAAAATGTATGTACATTTGAAAGCTTTTAATGAATATAAACAACGTAAAAATTCTCGTGTTCATGATTGAGAAATGCACAATTGCACCGCTAGGTGGATTAAAACAGGTTTTTTAATTGGCAATTGAAGGCATGGACCTAATCTGCTGATATCAAGGATAGAAACATCCGAAAGTGACCAATTCATGATCGTGCGAGCGCGAGTTTGTAGGTTTACACTTGAGACTGCGTTTGAAAATTTATAGGAGCTGATACATTCACTTTATCACCGGAATGTTATCATGTTTAAGAGATCGCGGGTGTAGGTGGCGGGGATGGTCGCGAAGGGCTCATGCAGTTGCATATTAAGATGTTTGTCACATGTATGTGACTTCGCGTGTATAATTTTGATTTTATAATGGCGTAGCGTGTATTCTTGTTTGATCGCGCACGGACCGTGAATCTGATGCTTAATTTTTAGTGTGTGGTACAGATTGTAGAAGAGAGTCCGTTTCTCCAGGAGTTCTAGGTCGTGTCACCATGGAACGTGTTGTTTAGTGAATATGAGCGTTTTTATTGGTTCAACTGAAGGTATTAGTCCAGACTGCTAGGACCGAGGTAAGACTTCCGGACGTGACCGTTTCATGATCGGGCGAGTGGTGGGTTAATGTCTGAGACCACTATAAATAATATAAACTTCCAATAGGTGCAACGTTTACTTAACTATCGGGTTGTTTTCATGTTGGCGAAATCGTGGGTGTAATTATGTGTGGATTATTGCAATTTCATGGTCGTGTTTGTGACCAGGTTTGTGTTATCGCGAATGCCACGAGCGTTTGTACCTATATGAGTATAGATAGCGTGTAGTAGGTATATACTAATAAAAGGAATCATACCATGCCGAATAAAGAAAAAAAAGATACAAGGATCTTGATTACAAGTGTATGAAAAAGCAAACTAATACAGGTACAAAAGAAAGAGACCAATGAAGTAGAATAGGAAAACACATGTAACTTACAATCAAACTCGTCTAAATGCAGCAAATTTATTTATTTATTTATACTTATTTTTCATCTGACCTATGTTGGTCTACATGAAATGTAGTTGAATGGGAAAAGCCCATTTCAGGATATACTTCAGAAGCAATCCTCAAATGGGCGTAAAAACCCATTATCTTTTCATTTATTCAGACCTGATTACAATGGATTCACACTACAATAAAATATAATAACATAGTACACAGCATTACATAAATAAAAAATACAAATATTACAAAAAAATGAATCTTAAAATCTAAGTCAACCTTCTTAGTCTATTTTTGAAAACATCACAAGATACAGAAAAGTCAAAATGGCCATAAACACTATTAAAAACATTACACATCGCCCTAATGGGTTCGTTTTGACCGTACTCGGTGCGTTGAAATTCGAGTCTTAAAAAGTTATGCGATCTGAGACTTCTCGGGGGCACATTGACATTTATTTGTGAGAGTATGTCTGGAGCATCTATTTGGCCAGTTAATATCTTCCCAACAAATACTGCTCTAAATGTGTTCCGCCTTTTGGCTAGGGTTTCCATATCGAGCAGACGATAGCGATCGATGTACGGTGGTAGCTCTGTTATGTTACGCCACGGCAGAGTTCTAAGAGCAAAACGAAGGAATCTTGCCTGCACTGCTTCTATTCGGTTGATCCAAATGCTTGTGTAAAGACACCAAATGGGTGCTGAAGCTTCCAAGACAGATCGCACAAGTGAAAAGTAGAGTGCCCGCAAACAATATGGATCAGTGAACTCTTTGGCGATTCTTATAATGAAACCGAGATTTCTATTTGCCTGCGCTGTAACATGAGAGTAATGATTTCTGAATGTCAGTTGTGAGTCCAGAAGTACACCGAGGTCTCTGACAACTGTCATTCTCTCTAGCGATTCCCCGGAAATGGTGTAGTTCCACAGTATTGGATTTTTTCTACGTGTAAAAGATATTATGGAGCATTTGGACACGCTGAGAGCCAGCAAGTTGCGATTACACCAACAACAAAAAGCATCTAAGTGTTTCTGTAGTTCCTTGCAATCTTCTATTGACCGCACAATAAGAAATAGTTTGAGATCATCGGCATATATAAGTCTACACCCAGGAGGTATAACAAAACAAACGTCATTGAAAAACAACGAGAAAAGCAACGGTCCTAGATTGCTCCCTTGAGGCACTCCCGACAAGTTGATGAAACTGTATGACTCGTTATTTCCTAATTTTACACACAGAGAACGATTTACGAGATATGATTTAAGCCACCCTATAAAATAATCCGAAGCGCCCAGCCGCTTCATCTTTGCCAGTAGAAGAGAGTGATCTACACGATCGAATGCAGCCTTGAGATCCGTGTATACAGTATCGACCTGAGATCCAAGTTCAATATTTTTAATACAGAGCGAAGTGAATTGGGCTAGATTAGTAGTTGTCGATCTACCAGGAAAAAAGCCATGTTGGTCCTTCGATATATATGCTCTGGTCTCGCGAAACAGCACATTTCCTACTAATATTTCAAATAACTTTGAGCCAGCGCAGAGTGAAGTTATGCTACGATAGTTCGCAACATTTTGCTTATCACCTTTTTTAAAAACCGGAAACATAACTGATTTTTTCCAACAGACGGGGAACGTTGATTGCGACAGCGATTGGTTAAAAATTAGTCTTAAAGGCGTACATAATGCGCTTGCGCATCTTTTGATTATAATGGAAGGAATACCATCTGGTCCTGCCGATGTTGAAGACTTTAGCTTTCTCATAGCAGTTAGAATATCTTCGTCAGTAAATTGAATTATGCCTAAATTAATTACATCATGAGGGACATCCTGAAGACTATATTCCATCTGAGTGGAGTTGGCCGAGACTTTTTTAAACACACTTGAGAAATGCTGCGCAAATAGGTCACAGATGCCGCTTGGGGTACTTGATGTTTCATTTGCAAGGAACATACTGGAAGGAAGCCCATTTTCTTTACGTTTCCCGTTAACAAAAGACCAATACTGCTTTGGATTTTGTTTCAGGTTCGATTGGGTTTGTGTGACGTGTCTTGAATAGAGAAAGCGATTATATGCCTTGTAACTGTTGCTGGCTTCAATAAACTCTCGTTTTGTGAGGGGGTTTCGTCGGCTGGTGTAATGCCGAAGTGCAGCTGCTCGCAGTCTTTTCAGTTTACGTTATTGACGATTGGACCACGCTGGTTTTGGTCGGGGACGTGGTGCGGGAACATGTAGTTTGAAAAGTTGTTTTAGGACCAGTGAAAGTTTTTCTACGGCAACATCTACATCGATCGCGGAATTTAGCAAAGTCTCCCAATCGATTGTCTGCAGTGAGTTCTGGAGCCTATTGAAATCAGTTTTTGAAAAATTGAACTCCCTGACATCTAGCATTTCGTCATAAACAACTAACTGGGGACAGATCTGCGTTACTAGAAGAGGAGGATGGTGTGCGTCACAAGCAACTAACGGCTCAAGGGCTTCTGAAACGGTGCAGTTAATAGAAGCTTCTTCATTTGCGAAAAGGAGATCCAGGGTTCGATTTCGTCTGTTATTTACTGTACACATTTGCAGCATGTTCAATACAGACATTCCGTCCAGTAAGGCAATACTCGCTCTAGAGAAGGTTGATTCAGAAGGGTCTGGGAAGGCATAGCCGGAGGAGGTACTTTTCCATAGAAGTCCAGATTGATTATAATCACCAAACAGTAGATGAGCCGTGTTGGGTTGAATGGAAGTTGCGATGTCAAGTGCTGAGTCTATGTGCTTCTGAATAATATCACTATCACATGCGGAGTCGGGGGGAATATACACTACGCCAACACAAATATTAGTATCGCGACCGCGAATATCTACCCATATTTGTTCGAGATCGGTTCTAGCATTTTTTTTGTTTAGACGAGAGCCGGTTGGACACTGCGATAAGCACACCGCCACCGCGTTTTTTCCCTGTACTGCCTGGGTCGCGATCGTTACGGTAAGCCGTGTACTTTGAGCCGAATAACTGGAGTGAATTGATTTGATCATTCAGCCACGTTTCGGTTAAAACAATAACATCATATTCGGCGTCTGAAACAGCGATGAACAACTCGTCAATTTTGGTGCGTAGTCCTCTCACGTTCTGATAGTAGATACTAAGATGTTCCTGCAAGTAATGTCCTGACGGTTGGGCGGTAGAAAGATGAGCGGCGATGACGTCCACCTGTAATGGTGGTGGGTTTTCAGCGGGAGCAGCATCTGTATGTCCTACTTCGGAAGAACGTATACATTCATTGTATTTACCTGACAGGGAAAGTTGGCTACCATAACATAAAAGTTCCGTGGAGAGCAGAGCGTCGTTGATGGAATCTGGCTGATTGCACCCGTCGGAATGCTGCAATTGTGGATCTAACCGGGAAAGGTCGCTGCCATAGCATACAAGTTCCGTAGAAACCAAAAGAACGTCGTTGATGGAATCTGGCTGATTGTACCCGTCGGAATGCTGCAATTGTGGATCTAGTTTAAGGTGCGCAGTATCTTGAGTAGCTTCGGGAGGACATATACCCTCCTTAGCTTTACCTGACCGGGAAAGGTCGCTGCCATAACAGACAAGTTCCGTAGAAACCAAAAGAACGTCGTTGATGGAATCTGGCTGATTGTACCCGTCGGAATGCTGCAATTGTGGATCTAGTTTAAGGTGCGCAGTATCTTGAGTAGATTCGGGAGGACATATACCCTCCTTAGCTTTACCTGACCGGGAAAGGTCGCTGCCATAACATACAAGTTCCGTAGAAACCAAAAGAACGTCGTTGATGGAATCTGGCTGATTGTACCCGTCGGAATGCTGCAATTGTGGATCTAGTTTAAGGTGCGCAGTATCTTGAGTAGCTTCGGGAGGACATATACCCTCCTTAGCTTTACCTGACCGGGAAAAGTGGCTGCCATAACATACAAGTTCCGTAGAAACCAAAAGAACGTCGTTGATGGAATCTGGCTGATTGTACCCCAAATGTTGTATATTTACCATTAACGACGATTGCATTTTGTTAGACTTTCATCATGCTGTGCTGGCCGGAATGGATGATTCACGTGCGTCGGTAAATTCATTACACCCTAATTTATCCAATCTGACGAATGAATAGAACCAAATGCACAAATTGAATACCGGAAGTATTATACGCCAGTTCCGCATCCATTCCCTGACCCAAAGGCACAAATACTCAGACGAACACATACACACGACTAGTACATAGCAATTATACACTACGATTATTACAAAATTATTACATTATTATTATTATTACAAAACGACAACTAATAGGTTTCTACTTAATAATTTATTAAATTAATTTGAATATTAAATTAATTTAATTAGTCTATGCACGATGACGAAGTCGACCGATAAATGGACACACAATGACTCCCACTGTGAGCCCCGTCCACGAATACCGCCATCAAATTGTGGAACAATGTTTGCAAACACAGCACACAGCAAAAGCCAATCCACGTCAACCCGCCAGTCGGCCACGTCACCTCGCACAGACTAGTGGTTGAGCGTTGGTATGCGCAGGTGCAGAGTATGAAAGAACATAGAACATAAAAAAGGCGCTTAAGCCCTCTCGGTCTCCTCTTAGAGCAATTGTCTGTCAAAGGTTCTGTAGCACTGATGCACGCGATATGCTTGATGATGTTTGCAATACCGTCAAAGTGGTTCCATTCACATATTCGCTTGTGTTCTTGGATGGTCACACGGACCGCCATTCTGATATTTAGTTTTCGGTGTACGGTTCGCATTTTGTCAGGGAGTGAGTTACCCCATATCACTAGAGTTCTCGGTCATATCGCCATGGATCTTGTTGTCTAGTGGATATGAGAGCATTCTTTTTTTTAATTGGTCCAATTGAAGGCATGGACCTATACTTCTGGTACCGAGGATAAAGCGGGAGTTTCTAGCCGAGGATAAAGCAGGAGTTTCTAGGTTCACACTTGTGACCGCATTTGAAAATTTACAAGTACTGAGACGCTCACGTTATCACTGGGATGTTATCATGTTTGCGAGAGCGCGAGTGTAAGTGGCGTGGATAATCGCGAAGGCTGAAGCATTTGTATGTTAACGTGTTTGTCGCGTGTATGTGAATTCGTGTGTATATATTCGGTTTTTTTGACGCCATGAGACGCGTTGTTTAGTGGATGTGAGCGTCATTTTTTTGTTTGGTTCACCTGAAAGTGTTGGACCTATGCTACTAGAGACTTCCGGACGTAACCGATTCATAATCGCGCGAACACGGGCGTTTGTAGGTTCACTCCTGAGACCAGATTTGTGAATTTATAAGTGCTAAAACAATATTTTTCAACCGTAGGTGAATTCACCCCCGGGGGTACGTGAGATTATGAATTTTTCCGGGTATTTGGACTTATTATCCTAATATTGCCATCGAATTATTGTCTCTATATTATAGAGTCAATAATTCGATGGAAATATTAGAATTACAAGTTGAAATTTACCCGGAATAATTCATAATCTCATGCACCCCTGGGGGTGAATTCACCCCGACGGTTGAAAAACACTGTGCTACAACGTTCACTTAGTCACCGGGGTGTTATCCTGTTTGCGAGATCGCGAGCGTAGGTGTGCGTGAATGATCGCGAAGGACTCGAGTGTGTGCTATGTAACTGTATACATTATTTTTATAACAGCGTGTTCTGGATTGATCGCACGCGGACCGTGAATGTGATACTTAATTTATAGTGTATGGTTCACATGCTAGAAGAGAGTTCGCCCATTTTACTAGAGTTCCTGGTCATGTCGCCATGGGACGTGTTGTCCAGTGAATATGAGCCTCATATTTTTTATTGGTCTAACTGAAGGCATGAGTCTAGGCTACTAGGATGGAGAATAGAGACTTCCGGACGTGATAATTCATGATCGCGAGAGCGGTGGATTGATGCATGAGACCGCGATTGTAGATTTATAGGTGCTAAAACGTTCACTTAATTACTGGGATGTTTTAACCGTCTAGTTCCCAACACCGCCTCTAGGCGGTCTCTATAAAAATCTAAATAAAACTACTAAAACATGATTGTATGTTGTCATCCGCACTAGCATTTCTTCCCAACGCTCACACCCTTCAAACACACACATTATTTGAATATTCGTAGCTTTCTGTCAAAGGCATTTGAAGCTCAAAGTTGAAAATTCGAGGAAAACGTGGAAAAAAACTATTTTGTGTTTAGTGATAATCTTCATTAAACAAATTTTAACTGTTTTTGGAAATATCAATCACTAAAAAAAATATTTTTGGGTAGCCTGTTACTAGCTTTTCACTGTAGATGTGAATTGGTTTAGTGGAATTATTCGGAAGTTTAGGTTTTTTTTAAAATACTTTGCCCGCCTAGAGGTGGTGTTGGGCACCTGAGCGAAATTTTTTTTCAGTCTTAAGTGATTACTTATTGTACCGAAACTAGTATTATGTGCAATTTTAGCTGAAAAAAGTATGTTTTAAAAACTTTGTGTGAATGTTGCAGTTAGAATATGGATATTCTTATCATTTAATAATATTTAGGGGAGTCTGGGGCTAGTTGGCGGAATCTTTTTTTCTCCTTTTGTATTAGACATATGGCACTGTCTCTAGTTCTGCACTTCAAGTACTGTTTAATCAATTCTCAAATGTGTTTATGTTGCATTGAATTCTGTTTCGTACACGTTGTAAGTGATATTGAGTTTTCGAGCGTATTAGAGTGAAGATCCTACTTTAGTTGTATTAGGAAGGGTGCCTCACAATTTCATTAATTTCTCGGAATACAATTGATGCAATGCGTATGAATTGGCATCAATATCTTTGTTTTCTTCTTATGAACCATTATGATATCAAAAATCGGCATTTGAACCAATACGTCGAACAAAGATGGCTAACGCCGCTCTAACCAACGGTTGTACATGGTTAGGACGAAAAAAGGCTCATTACCCTAGGTAAAGTTTTTAAATTTCAGCATTTTTGTTATTTAGAGCGAGTTCAAAGCTATTCCACAAATGACTAGATTTTTCGACAGCGCGCGAAAAAAACTTTCCTTGGCCGTATATGTAATATACGTAATCACAAGTAAAATTTGTTTTTTTATTGGTTTACTTCGGAATTTCACCTGAAAAATTTCGAAAATTTAGCTTTTGAATACAAAGTGTGCGCCGAAATTAAAATGCAGGAGCATTGAGGCTGAAAAATAATAACAAGTATCATTGATTTGCAGTTTTATCCAAAAAAACCTATTTTAATCCACCTAGCGGTGCAATTATGCCTTTCTCAATCATGAATCACGAGAATGTGTGCGTTGTTTATATTCATTAAAAGCTTTTAAATGCATATATTACATTTTATTATTATACATCACATGACAACTATATAAGGAAAATAAATCATTATTCGAGTTCTAAAATTTTGAAAAAGATAAAATAGCCACGGTAATATTGAA
This sequence comes from Topomyia yanbarensis, assembly GCF_030247195.1. Lineage (NCBI taxonomy): Eukaryota > Metazoa > Arthropoda > Insecta > Diptera > Culicidae > Topomyia > Topomyia yanbarensis. Next base: position 290,378,458 of record NC_080671.1, on the reverse strand, counting down.
CTGAAAAAAGGTGCAAAATCGGCAAAGTCCCAAAAGCCGATTTTTATAAAAAAAAATTTTCCGAGATAACATAAAATCTGGACGTTTCATGCATTTTAAAGATGTTTGGCATCAAAAATACGAAATTTCATGGAGTCCCCCCTTTGAAAAAAAAATTGAGTTCCGGCTTATATGGGAATTTCATATGTGACCAGACGATTTAGTCTATATTTCCGGACTCACATAAGCGATCCGTACGAAATTTTATAGACATCTATGGGGATATTATAGCTATCATTTCGGACTAAGTTTGTGAAAATCGGCCCAACCATTTCCGAGAAACTGATATGAGTTTGCTAGTTATGAAAGATGGCCGCTTTTTCCGGGCACTTCCGGAACCGTTTATGGTGGTCAATGTAGTCAACAAAAGTTTGTTTGGCCGTCGGTGACCTAGAACTGCAAAGTTAAGTTATTTGAGAGACATTTTAGCGAAATTTTTACCTTTTTTGCTTCCATCGGAGTATCGGTTTGAATCACAATTTGCTATGTGATCGCACGCCACAACCCGTAACTCCGGAACCGGAAGTCGGTTGGGGATAAAATTTAATAGCCATTTACGGGGACGCAATACCTTTCATTTGAGGTCAAGTTTAGTCGAATCGGTCTAGCCATCTCCGAGAAACCGATGTGACTGTTACTCTGAATTTGGATACTTCCGCCGGGGCTTCCGGAACCGATGATGGTGGCCAATGTGACCAAAGAGACTTTGAATGGCTGTTAATGACCTAGTACTACAAATCGAAGCAGTTGTGGTCACATTTTGGAAAAAATTTCACCATTATACATTCATTGCAGAATTTCTTAAAATCGACGTTTTCTGCGTGATCGTACTCATCACCCTGTAATTCCGGAACCGGAAGTCGGATCCATTAGAAATTCAATAGCAGCCTATGGGAACGTTGCACCTTTCATTTGGGACTAAGTTTGTAAAAATCGGTTCATCCATCTCTGAGAAAAGTGAGTGAGATTGTGTTCGCGTACACACACACAGACGCACATACACACACACATACATACACACACACATACATACACACACACAGACATTTGCCGAACTCGACGAACTGAATCGAATGGTATATGTCACTCGGCCCTCCGGGCCTCCGTTAAAAAGTCGGTTTTCAGAGCAATTGCAATACCTTTCTATTGAGAAAGGCAAAAAGGTGCAAAATCGGCAAAGTCCCAAAAAGTCGATTTCCAAAAAAAAAAAAAAAAATTCGTGATAACATAAAATCTCGACGTTTCATGCATTTTAAAGATGTTTGGCATCAAAAATACGAATTCGATTTCTGAAATTTCATGGGGTCCCCCCTTTGAAAAAAATTTTGAGTTCCGGCTTATATGGGAATTTCATGTGTGACCGGACCGTTCAGTCTATATTTCCGGAACCATACAAGCGGTCCGTGCGAAATGTTACAGACATCTGTGGGGATAATATAGCTATCATTTGGGACTAAGTTTGTGAAAATCGGCCCAACCATTTCCGAGAAACTGATATGAGTTTGCTAGTTATGAAAGATGGCCGCTTTTCCCGGGCACTTCCGGAACCGTCTATGGTGGTCAATGTAGTCAACGAAAGTTTGTTTGGCCGTCGGTGACCTAGAACTGCAAAGTTAAGTTATTTGAGAGACATTTTAGCGAAATTTTTACCTTTTTTGCTTCCATCGGGGTATCGGTTTGAATCACAATTTGCTATGTGATCGCACGCCACAACCCGTAACTCCGGAACCGGAAGTCGGTTGGGGATAAAATTTAATAGCCATTTACGGGGACGCAATACCTTTCATTTGAGGTCAAGTTTAGTCGAATCGGTCTAGCCATCTCCGAGAAACCGATGTGACTGTTACTCTGAATTTGGATACTTCCGCCGGGGCTTCCGGAACCGATGATGGTGGCCAATGTGACCAAAGAGACTTTGAATGGCTGTTAATGACCTAGTACTACAAATCGAAGCAGTTGTGGTCACATTTTGGAAAAATTTTCACCATTATACATTCATTGCAGAATTTCTTAAAATCGACGTTTTCTGCGTGATCGTACTCATCACCCTGTAATTCCGAAACCGGAAGTCGGATCCATTAGAAATTCAATAGCAGCCTATGGGAACGTTGCACCTTTCATTTGGGACTAAGTTTGTAAAAATCGGTTCATCCATCTCTGAGAAAAGTGAGTGAGATTGTGTTCGCGTACACACACACAGACGCACATACACACACACATACATACACACACAGACATTTGCCGAACTCGACGAACTGAATCGAATGGTATATGTCACTCGGCCCTCCGGGCCTCCGTTAAAAAGTCGGTTTTCAGAGCAATTGCAATACCTTTCTATTGAGAAAGGCAAAAAGGTGCAAAATCGGCAAAGTCCCAAAAAGTCGATTTCCAAAAAAAAAAAAATTCGTGATAACATAAAATCTCGACGTTTCATGCATTTTAAAGATGTTTGGCATCAAAAATACGAATTCGATTTCTGAAATTTCATGGGGTCCCCCCTTTGAAAAAAATTTTGAGTTCCGGCTTATATGGGAATTTCATGTGTGACCGGACCGTTCAGTCTATATTTCCGGAACCATACAAGCGGTCCGTGCGAAATGTTACAGACATCTGTGGGGATAATATAGCTATCATTTGGGACTAAGTTTGTGAAAATCGGCCCAACCATTTCCGAGAAACTGATATGAGTTTGCTAGTTATGAAAGATGGCCGCTTTTCCCGGGCACTTCCGGAACCGTCTATGGTGGTCAATGTAGTCAACGAAAGTTTGTTTGGCCGTCGGTGACCTAGAACTGCAAAGTTAAGTTATTTGAGAGACATTTTAGCGAAATTTTTACCTTTTTTGCTTCCATCGGGGTATCGGTTTGAATCACAATTTGCTATGTGATCGCACGCCACAACCCGTAACTCCGGAACCGGAAGTCGGTTGGGGATAAAATTTAATAGCCATTTACGGGGACGCAATACCTTTCATTTGAGGTCAAGTTTAGTCGAATCGGTCTAGCCATCTCCGAGAAACCGATGTGACTGTTACTCTGAATTTGGATACTTCCGCCGGGGCTTCCGGAACCGATGATGGTGGCCAATGTGACCAAAGAGACTTTGAATGGCTGTTAATGACCTAGTACTACAAATCGAAGCAGTTGTGGTCACATTTTGGAAAAATTTTCACCATTATACATTCATTGCAGAATTTCTTAAAATCGACGTTTTCTGCGTGATCGTACTCATCACCCTGTAATTCCGAAACCGGAAGTCGGATCCATTAGAAATTCAATAGCAGCCTATGGGAACGTTGCACCTTTCATTTGGGACTAAGTTTGTAAAAATCGGTTCATCCATCTCTGAGAAAAGTGAGTGAGATTGTGTTCGCGTACACACACACAGACGCACATACACACACACATACATACACACACATACATACACACACACACAGACATTTGCCGAACTCGACGAACTGAATCGAATGGTATATGTCACTCGGCCCTCCGGGCCTCCGTTAAAAAGGTCGGTTTTCAGAGCAATTGCAATACCTTTCTATTGAGAAAGGCAAAAAGGTGAGTAAAGCCATGTCAAGTGATCCTCGAATTTTTCGCAAAATCACCGATCTTCATGAGGTATAATTTATTGTATAGGGATTATGGTGATTAGCTTTTGGTATAAATATTTCGTTACAATTCCTTTTTTTCTTTAAGATATTAACCCTTAAACTTTATTGCATGATAAAATTGAAAATTTTGTATCTCAAAAACTACTGAAGATAATTCAATGAATTTTTGCACACTTATGGAATGATATTTGCACTATCTTATAAAAATGTTTTTGGTTTATAATTGTGTAAATAACGGTACTTTGCATCTATTTAAAGTTTTCAGTTGTATTTTTTCTTGTGTTCTTCACGCTAAAAATTTTCAAAACTTATGTCAAATTATGCGAAAATCTTTTACCTTCAATAATCTGTATTTATAATTTTTCATTTTTGTTCCTATCGAGAGTTATAGAGGATTTTGTAACTGTGCGCTGTTTCAACGCATGGCTCATTTTGATGCAACCCGCGAGAACGTACCTATTGGCAATGCCGCACGTCGCAACGTCCTAATGCGCATCGCTTTGAAGGAGCGTATCTCATGTTCAAAAATCGCATCTCTGAGATTAAAGCAAAAAGACAAGCTTTTCTTTATGGATAATTGAAAGTGAATTTTTTCTGAGTAATTTGCATGCTCTTTAGCGTTATTATATTGTTCAAGAGTTATTTAATTTTCTGTCACTCAATACCTCGGACAAGTGCGCTCGGTTATTGCCAGCCGATGAGCAAAGTTGAGCAGTGGGCATGTTTTAATCTGCGTTAGCATATTTTTCACAAATTGACATACTTCACCACGTTTTATTTTCACTTGGTTCTGTCTAAGAGGTAGATTGTGAATCTTTTCTTAAATCCACATAGCGCCTTTTCAGCCATGCGTCATCGGGTCGTGCGTTAAATTACGCGCTCATTTAATTTGCATCAGTGCGAGTGAGAAAACGTTTTGACGGTTGTTTTTGTTTCGATCGCACTTGGGTGTTTCCCATATAGAGAGAACTGGACGAAATGCTATATTATCTCAAGATATACAATATTTGCTCAAAAAAACATTCGATTGATTTATGTTATAAATATGGGTCGATCACACGAATGATGTATTCCGTTAAAAAAAATTCATAAATATGTTCGTCGTATCTTGTTTTTATGGCATCCATGTGGAGTGATAAATTTAAAAATTATATTGGTCAACACATGTGTAGCATATGTCGTAATGGGCGCAAAAAATACAACGAAAATAAATATGGACATGAACAAAACACAATTTTCCTTAAATTTTCGATTTTACATCCAATGTTTATAGTAATGGGTTCCTCTATAACGCGTTTAAAATATAGGAAAATTTACGCGTTTAATTTTTCTTCTTATAGTGTTTGCCAAAGTAATGGAACTGGAATATTCGATGACTCAACAGGTACATGCGGAAAACTGTAACGAGGATTTTGAAATAAAGATCGTTGATGAATAATTGAAATTCGACAAAAATAAATAATATCGTACCAGAACTTGGAGAACCACCAATCAACAGAATTAACAGAAGCAATAGTGATAAAAAACCCCAACATCGATGCGATTGAACAACAGATTTTACGTAAACTTTTTTCAAAAGACACATCGTTGTTCACTCGGTGAAAATAAAAACGTGAAATAAAATGCTGTTGGCATAAGATTTTCCACTTTCATATAGTAATGTTGTAGACTAAAAAAGAATTTGGATATAACGTAGATGTATTTTGACTAACAAAAGTGTTTTTAAAGATGTTAATCGTTAGTAGCGTTAAATTATAATAATAAAAAATATATTTAACAACTATAATTTTCGTTGTGCACTTCAGTCAAAAAAATTTAACGCATCTCAAAATATCCGGAAAAAAAATTACCTTCGATAATTCGTATTGAAAAGTTTGCCCTTTTGCGCTAATCGAGAGATATGGTTTCTTTTAGTCATGCGATGCGCACTTCCTACACGATGCGCTTTCTGACGTAGTGACGTGCGACGTTGCCAATATGAACGTTCTCGCGGGCTGCATCAAAGTGGGCCGTGCGTTGAAACAGCGCACTGTTACAAAATCCTCCATAACTCTCGATAGGAACAAAAATGAAAAATTATAAATACAGATTATTGAAGGTGAAAGATTGCCGCATAACTTAACATACGTTTTGAAAATTTTTAGCGTGAAGAACACAAGAAAAAATACAATTGAAAATTTTAAATAGATGCAAAGTACCGTTATTCGCGCAATTATAAAGTAAAAATATTTTTATAAGATAGTGCAAATATCATTCCATAAGTATGCAAAAATTCATTGAATTATCTTCAGTAGTTTTTGAGATATAAAATTTTCAATTTTATCATGCAATAAAGTTTAAGGGTTAATATCTTAAAGAAAAAAAGGAATTGTAACGAAATATTAATACCAAAAGCTATTCACCATAATCCCTATACAATAAAATATACCTTAAGAAGATCGGTGATTTTGCGAAAAAATCGAGGATCACTTGACATGGCTTTACTCAGGTGCAAAATCGGCAAAGTCCCAAAAAGTCGATTTCCAAAAAAAAAAATTCGTGATAACATAAAATCTCGACGTTTCATGCATTTTAAAGATGTTTGGCATCAAAAATACGAATTCGATTTCTGAAATTTCATGGGGTCCCCCCTTTGAAAAAAATTTTGAGTTCCGGCTTATATGGGAATTTCATGTGTGACCGGACCGTTCAGTCTATATTTCCGGAACCATACAAGCGGTCCGTGCGAAATGTTACAGACATCTGTGGGGATAATATAGCTATCATTTGGGACTAAGTTTGTGAAAATCGGCCCAACCATTTCCGAGAAACTGATATGAGTTTGCTAGTTATGAAAGATGGCCGCTTTTCCCGGGCACTTCCGGAACCGTCTATGGTGGTCAATGTAGTCAACGAAAGTTTGTTTGGCCGTCGGTGACCTAGAACTGCAAAGTTAAGTTATTTGAGAGACATTTTAGCGAAATTTTTACCTTTTTTGCTTCCATCGGGGTATCGGTTTGAATCACAATTTGCTATGTGATCGCACGCCACGACCCGTAACTCCGGAACCGGAAGTCGGTTGGGGATAAAATTTAATAGCCATTTACGGGGACGCAATACCTTTCATTTGAGGTCAAGTTTAGTCGAATCGGTCTAGCCATCTCCGAGAAACCGATGTGACTGTTACTCTGAATTTGGATACTTCCGCCGGGGCTTCCGGAACCGATGATGGTGGCCAATGTGACCAAAGAGACTTTGAATGGCTGTTAATGACCTAGTACTACAAATCGAAGCAGTTGTGGTCACATTTTGGAAAAATTTTCACCATTATACATTCATTGCAGAATTTCTTAAAATCGACGTTTTCTGCGTGATCGTACTCATCACCCTGTAATTCCGGAACCGGAAGTCGGATCCATTAGAAATTCAATAGCAGCCTATGGGAACGTTGCACCTTTCATTTGGGACTAAGTTTGTAAAAATCGGTTCATCCATCTCTGAGAAAAGTGAGTGAGATTGTGTTCGCGTACACACACACAGACGCACATACACACACACATACATACACACACACATACATACACACACACATACATACACACACACAGACATTTGCCGAACTCGACGAACTGAATCGAATGGTATATGTCACTCGGCCCTCCGGGACTCCGTTAAAAAGTCGGTTTTCAGAGCAATTGCAATACCTTTCTATTGAGAAAGGCAAAAAGGTGCAAAATCGGCAAAGTCCCAAAAAGTCGATTTCCAAAAAAAAAAATTCGTGATAACATAAAATCTCGACGTTTCATGCATTTTAAAGATGTTTGGCATCAAAAATACGAATTCGATTTCTGAAATTTCATGGGGTCCCCCCTTTGAAAAAAATTTTGAGTTCCGGCTTATATGGGAATTTCATGTGTGACCGGACCGTTCAGTCTATATTTCCGGAACCATACAAGCGGTCCGTGCGAAATGTTACAGACATCTGTGGGGATAATATAGCTATCATTTGGGACTAAGTTTGTGAAGGAGGATGTTCTCGTCAAGTTGCAGTCTTTAGATGCGTCCAAGGGAGCGGGACCCGATCATTTACCACCATCGTTCATCCAAAACTGTGCGGACTCTCTCGCATTTCCAGTGTCCGTTATTTTCAATCGATCGTTGACTGACGCTGTTTTTCCTAGTTACTGGAAATCTGCTGCTATCACACCTGTGCACAAGAGTGGTAGCGTTCATGATGTGGAGAACTATCGGGCGATATCGATTCTCAGCTGCCTCCCGAAGGTATTTGAACGATTGATATACGACATTGTTTATCAGTCCGTGCGTCATATCATCGTTGAGGAACAACATGGCTTCGTCAGTAAACGATCTACAACCACAAACCTTATGGCGTATGTATCCAGCATCATCGACAAACTTGACAAGCGACAACAAGTTGATTCCATTTATGTTGACTTGTCAAAGGCCTTCGACCGTGTTCCGCATCGCCTTGCTGTCGAGAAGCTTAAACGCATCGGATTTCCGGACTGGTTAACAGATTGGATTGCTTCTTATCTTGCAGGACGAAGCGCTTTTGTTCGATTAGGTGATACACTTTCTACACCTTTTGATATCTGTTCTGGTGTGCCACAAGGCAGTCATCTTGGACCATTGCTCTTCATTTTGTTTATAAATGATCTTGGCACGGTTTTGAAATCTCCGAAATCTATGTTTGCCGATGATTTGAAATTCTACCGACTTATAAAATCTTTGGAGGATTGTAAATTACTTCAGCTAGACATTGACGCTTTGTTAAATTGGTGCACCATCAATGGAATGGAGGTGAATATAGAAAAATGCAGCGTTATTACATTCACTCGGATCCTATCGCCGAACATGTTTAACTATAAAATGTCGTCAGCCAACGTGCACCGCAACTTCGTCGTCAAAGATTTGGGAGTTTATTTGGACAACAAGTTAACTTTCTCCGAGCATGTAGCGTCTACTATCGCCAAAGCGTTCTGCATGTTAGGATTTTTAAGGCGAAACACTCAGTCGTTCCAGAATGTGTACAGTTTGAAAACGCTTTATTGTTCGCTTGTACGCAGCATCTTGGAGTATGCCGTTCCTGTTTGGGCTCCTTATCACGGAGTCCACATTAACAGCATTGAGAGGGTGCAGAAATGTTTCATCAGGTATGCTCTTCGCCTTTTACCTTGGACCGACCCAGTTCGTTTACCGCCGTATGTGCAACGTTGCGCATTAATCCACCTGCCTACGCTTGCTGACAGGAGAATCAAACATCAACGAATGCTTATTTTTGACATCCTGGACGGGAACATTGAAAGTAGCCAACTCTTGGGTCAACTTAATTTCAATGCACCTAGAAGACAAACACGCCAAGTGGACTTTTTCCGTTTACCGTTGTGCCGTACGCAATTCGGACGAAACAACCCGTTAAATGTATGTTGTCGTGTGTTTAATCAAGTTTCATGTTTTTTCGATTTTAATGTTGCAAGATGTACTTTTAGTATTAGGATTAGTTGATAAGCCAGTCTGTGCGATTAATAGTCGAAGACCTATATATAAATAAAAATCGGCCCAACCATTTCCGAGAAACTGATATGAGTTTGCTAGTTATGAAAGATGGCCGCTTTTTCCGGGCACTTCCGGAACCGTTTATGGTGGTCAATGTAGTCAACAAAAGTTTGTTTGGCCGTCGGTGACCTAGAACTGCAAAGTTAAGTTATTTGAGAGACATTTTAGCGAAATTTTTACCTTTTTTGCTTCCATCGGAGTATCGGTTTGAATCACAATTTGCTATGTGATCGCACGCCACAACCCGTAACTCCGGAACCGGAAGTCGGTTGGGGATAAAATTTAATAGCCATTTACGGGGACGCAATACCTTTCATTTGAGGTCAAGTTTAGTCGAATCGGTCTAGCCATCTCCGAGAAACCGATGTGACTGTTACTCTGAATTTGGATACTTCCGCCGGGGCTTCCGGAACCGATGATGGTGGCCAATGTGACCAAAGAGACTTTGAATGGCTGTTAATGACCTAGTACTACAAATCGAAGCAGTTGTGGTCACATTTTGGAAAAATTTTCACCATTATACATTCATTGCAGAATTTCTTAAAATCGACGTTTTCTGCGTGATCGTACTCATCACCCTGTAATTCCGGAACCGGAAGTCGGATCCATTAGAAATTCAATAGCAGCCTATGGGAACGTTGCACCTTTCATTTGGGACTAAGTTTGTAAAAATCGGTTCATCCATCTCTGAGAAAAGTGAGTGAGATTGTGTTCGCGTACACACACACAGACGCACATACACACACACATACATACACACACACATACATACACACACACACAGACATTTGCCGAACTCGACGAACTGAATCGAATGGTATATGTCACTCGGCCCTCCGGGCCTCCGTTAAAAAGGTCGGTTTTCAGAGCAATTGCAATACCTTTCTATTGAGAAAGGCAAAAAGGTGCAAAATCGGCAAAGTCCCAAAAAGTCGATTTCCAAAAAAAAAAATTCGTGATAACATAAAATCTCGACGTTTCATGCATTTTAAAGATGTTTGGCATCAAAAATACGAATTCGATTTCTGAAATTTCATGGGGTCCCCCCTTTGAAAAAAAATTTGAGTTCCGGCTTATATGGGAATTTCATGTGTGACCGGACCGTTCAGTCTATATTTCCGGAACCATACAAGCGGTCCGTGCGAAATGTTACAGACATCTGTGGGGATAATATAGCTATCATTTGGGACTAAGTTTGTGAAAATCGGCCCAACCATTTCCGAGAAACTGATATGAGTTTGCTAGTTATGAAAGATGGCCGCTTTTCCCGGGCACTTCCGGAACCGTCTATGGTGGTCAATGTAGTCAACGAAAGTTTGTTTGGCCGTCGGTGACCTAGAACTGCAAAGTTAAGTTATTTGAGAGACATTTTAGCGAAATTTTTACCTTTTTTGCTTCCATCGGGGTATCGGTTTGAATCACAATTTGCTATGTGATCGCACGCCACAACCCGTAACTCCGGAACCGGAAGTCGGTTGGGGATAAAATTTAATAGCCATTTACGGGGACGCAATACCTTTCATTTGAGGTCAAGTTTAGTCGAATCGGTCTAGCCATCTCCGAGAAACCGATGTGACTGTTACTCTGAATTTGGATACTTCCGCCGGGGCTTCCGGAACCGATGATGGTGGCCAATGTGACCAAAGAGACTTTGAATGGCTGTTAATGACCTAGTACTACAAATCGAAGCAGTTGTGGTCACATTTTGGAAAAATTTTCACCATTATACATTCATTGCAGAATTTCTTAAAATCGACGTTTTCTGCGTGATCGTACTCATCACCCTGTAATTCCGGAACCGGAAGTCGGATCCATTAGAAATTCAATAGCAGCCTATGGGAACGTTGCACCTTTCATTTGGGACTAAGTTTGTAAAAATCGGTTCATCCATCTCTGAGAAAAGTGAGTGAGATTGTGTTCGCGTACACACACACAGACGCACATACACACACATACATATACACACACAGACATTTGCCGAACTCGACGAACTGAATCGAATGGTATATGTCACTCGGCCCTCCGGGCCTCCGTTAAAAAGTCGGTTTTCAGAGCAATTGCAATACCTTTCTATTGAGAAAGGCAAAACATCTCACGCGATCCATACTTTATCTTCAAAAGTGGCCAGGTGGCATCATTGTGCGTATAGTCGGAAATTGGCGAGATTTCCGCATCACATATTTAACATTCTGTAACTCAGCCAACAGTCCGCTCTTTTATGCAACGCATTCACTTTTACGCGATCTTCTTTAATTAAAAACATAAAACATGATGAGTGAAACCATCGCCAGCAGACCCTGAACTCCCCTACTATAAATTAGAAGTCAATAATTAAACAACCAAAGCACTAGAGAAATACTCCTTATAGTTTAGTTATTTTGCGTTCTGATGGAGTCCAAAATATAAGAAACCATCTGTATTCGCTTATGTTGAAGTAACTAGAAGAAAAAAAAAGTTTTTGTTTTTTATTCGCCCAGGTGCCCAACACCGCCTCTAGGCGGCCTACTTATTTTAAGGCCTTAATGAAAAATCCATTACTTCCAAGAATTTTCAACATTATTTCCGTTTTTCTCATCACGAGGCCCACCTCCAAAAGTTTTTTATAGCCAAAAAAAATTTGGGCACTACAGGGTTAAACTTCACTGTGAATAGAATTTCTGAATTAAATTGAGCCGAAACACCCACAAGAACTCCCCCGCCAGACTTCTTTTGCGATTCGTGAAGATTTCGGTCGTCTCTGAATACGTTATAACCACTGCCGAAAATTTCTTCACTTTTTACACTATCATCCCAGCTAGTTTCAGTTCCTAATATAACCAAAAATGACGAACCTAATATACGTGTATAAATTTCTGCCATTTTGGCTGGACTCCTATTAAAATTTTGACAATACATTAATAATTCTGTCGCAGTCTTTTTTACATTTCTTATAAAAGAAATGTATAGAATTCGCTCAAACTTTCAAGATTTTTTCCGAGGCCCGGAGGGCCGAGTTTTATATACCAATCGACTCAGCTCGACGATTTGGGACAATGTCTGTGTGTGTGTATGTAACGGACAAATTCTCATCCGTGTTTCTCAGCAATGGCTGAACCGATCTTATCCAAACCAATTTTAAATGAAAGAACTAAAAAACAGTATGAACGCTATTAATTTGTTTTTGATTCTGATGTTTAGTTTCCAAGATATGAATGTTTGAATGCGTAAAAATGGCGTTTTTTGTAGTTTTTTTTAATTATCTGCCGAAATTGACAATATAGATTAACAATTTAAATGTTTTTAGATAGCTTTAACGAATACCTTTCGAACAAGCTATAGCTTGTTTAAATCGAACTATTATCAAAAGAGATATTTAACATTAAATGCGGACGAAAGATTTTTATCATTTCCCATTGCCAGAAATATGACCAAAAACATGTAATCTATTATTAACGCCAAAACGGCTTATTTTAGGTCAATAGTATCTTCGGAGAATTTAATGAAGGCAATATTCCCTTTTCTTTTGGTATTGTGCTTTTGCTGATTAATCCCCCTATGAGTGAGATATTTTCACAAATTTTCTTGGAAGTGATTATATCGAAATGATGTCTTCAGCAAATTTATAGCTCTTACTTTTGCGAATAACTTCACTGAAGACTTCAAATATCTATTTTGAATACTTTCAAAGTTATGGCTTGTTGTTTGTGGATTACTCTTTGTCGCCTATTTATTGTTCAATATAGTAATAATTCATTGAAATAAGCCAAACATTATTTCAATAAAACGAATTTTGTATTTCATTTTACTATCTACAACCGCTAGAAATAATCACCGAACACTTCCAAGTTGTCTGGAAGGAACTTGATAACTTATCAGTGCAAAAATGTTCATTTGTACGAACCTTCTGACTGCAATTTTTCTAACTTATAACCATCGGATCGATCTGAAAAATATCGGAAAATGAAAAGCGAAATAAATAACTACAAGCAACGGCGTAGCCACGAGAAGGTTTTGGGGTTTACCACCATACAACACCCCCCCCCCCCCCCACCACCACACCCAAAAAAAAGAATGGATTGAAGTTGAAAATTTATTGATGCTGACTGATTTAATTCAATATTACAATAACAATTATCTGATCCGTAGATTGATAACCTGTTGTTGTAGACATCATGAGGACGTTTGATAAATTGTCGGAATGGGGTCCTGATATGTAACTGATCTATTAGTTTTGATTTCACAGTTGTCCAATTGCATCAATATCAAATTCCTGCCTGAAAACATTCCAATAGAAAATTACAGAGATCTATAATCAATCATAATCCTCAGATTTATTTTCAAATTGAGCTCGTTTTTGTAGAGATGTACTGTAATAAGGATCTTTATTTAATAGGAAGCGAAGTTAAAATTGATTTAATGAAACATAGAACTGCTCACCAAAAAAATGCGTAACTTGCAACATTTGCTAAAAATGTTTTTGCCTTTCTCATTCACTCTAAAATTCGTCAATCTAATCCCGACCTGGAGGGCCGAGTGTCATATGCCAATCGACTGAGTTCGTCGAGATCGGAAAATGTCTGTGTGTGTATGTATGTGTGTGTATGTGTGTATGTGGAAAAAACTTTGGACTTCCGGTTCCGGGGTTACGAGTTGAAGAGTGCAATCACACATCAAATTCCCATATAAACTGAAATGAAAAAATTTCAAAATCAAATTTGTATTTTTGATGCCAAATGACTTTAAAATGCATGAAACATTGAGATGTTTGACAAAAATTGACTTTTTTGGAGTTTGGTACATTTTTGCCTTTCTCATATAGAAAGGTTATGCAATCACTCTAAAAATCTTCAATTATACCGGCTCGAGGGGGGGTATGCAGTGAGGGGTTGCTACTTTAAAATTAAAACTAGTTTAAAATTTCTTAACAAGTTGAAAATTTTCGGCAAGACCTGGACCTCCCGGATCTTTCTCCATGATCCGCCGCTGGTTTCAAGCGATGTTTCAATATCACATAGTATCTCAAGATCGTGGCTGTCGATCGATTGTATGTATGTGCAAATCGTACTGAACATGTAATATTCATTTCCACCATTGTATTGAACATAACCAGCCATGGAATCGTAGTCTGGACAAATGAGAAAAGCACAATTGCACCACTAGGTGGATTAAAACAGGTTTATATTTTGGGAATGCGTCGAGTTGAGACGAAAACGTAATATGATTAATAACGAGGATAACACTTTCCGAATGTAGAGAGAAATTTATGAAAAATGACGATTTCCATTCGACTCTAGCAGGTTCTGATCAATTTTGATGAGCATTTGATTTTTGTTGTATGACCAATTATATGTATAGGTCAAATGTTTAAAAACAGTAATTTAAGGTCAAGATAGCATCATTTTGAAACCGCCAATTTCGGAGGTTTAGTATCTTCAATGAGTTTTATAAACGTTAAACAGCGCATCATTTGATAAAATTATTTTGACGGTATATCGTCCAAGAAGTATTTATGGTGAATTTTCTCAGGTTAATATTCATGACTACAATAAAGTCTCAACAAATTCGCTAAAGACACGAACCTTGTTACTATTTTCTGGAAAATAATTCTGCATAATTTTAAAACTTTTAAATTTATGGTTTCGGAATTATGCCGTTTGGACAGTAAGATCGATTTTCACCAAACCCCCACCAAACCGAATTTCTGGCTACGCCGCTGACTTCAAATAAGTAGAAACAAAGTCGTTCTACACTCGAAAGAAACTTCTTCGAATGCTGAATATCTATTATAATACATTGACACCCCAATTTTATCAGCCAAATATGAATTGCCAAATATGATTTTTTTATTGCATCGAACTACAACAATTTTTAGGTAGCTGTCAAGGGGTTATTGGATAGACTTCTTCCAAAATTTGGCGAACCTATTCCAATTCGTATACCAATTAATTGGTATACTTAAGGGTTTATATGTTGCAGATAGAGAAAATACTGAAGTTTTCAGCTTTTTTCCTACACAATATTACGAAAGCTTATTAAACAATTTTTCCTATGTTTGTGAAAATTATAAACTATTTGAAATATTTTAATTGTTTAATTTTTTATTTAACCGTGATTTTTTAATAAATAGTGACCATCGCTTAACAACGTAGTCTATTTTTCATGGCTTGCGGTGAGCACGATCTCTTGAATTGCTGAACTGAAAATTATGGAATAGAAATTAATTTTTAGTGTTCTTTACAGATTTAACTCGCCGCGCAGATAGCTCTGAATTAGACCCGCTGGTGCCCTAAGACGATTTCGCTAGATTTTCGGAGCACTGTGCACCCAGTGCATTAACGCAAGTGACGGAAGGTTATCGAATAGTTTCGTGAAAATGAAAATTTCAGTAATGATGATGATTTTCCCAAACGGTTCGTTTTCGAGAGGTTTTTATTTGTTCTTTGGCATTAGGATTAGCGATAATAATTCAAATCAAGGATACTACTGGGAAGTCACCTTTAGAAAAAGTCGATGTCGAAGTAAAATTTGGAACTATGCACGCATGCACTTCAGAGATAGCGTGATATCAGGAGCTGCGATTTCATTTCAACGCTTTTTTGTGAAAAGGGCGATACTCACAAATGTAAACATAAGGCTTTTTTCATACATGCGAATGATTAATAAATAACCTTTTTAGGAAAATTCAGTTTTACCACCACAATTTAGATATTTTATTATCAGAGCATTAACAATAATTCGATGGTATGTCTATTTTATGGGCCATTCTTTCGCTTTCCTATTGATTTGGTTTGAGATTTCTAGCACTGATGTTGTCCTATGCTGATTTGAGCGATTCTCTGAGTCCTGCCACTATCCCATGTAGTATGTGTTATCAAAAACATCGCGAAGCATCAAGTTCTAAATGTTCTCAAACGATATAATATCCGAAGAGAGTGATAAGAGTTATAAGAAATGTCTCATCACACTGTTAGGTGGATTAAAAGCGTTTTGTATTGGAAAGTCTACCATCATTATCTAATTCTTGGAAAACACTGTGCTCAACAGCACACTCGTCTTTTTCTTCTTCTAAGGAAAGTGTCGAAACTACCGTAAACACGAATGTTGAAAGCGGCATGCCTCACATGGTGATGATGATGGCGAACATTCCGTATTCACTGCATTTAATTGTTGCGATGATCTTGATGTATCACGTGCTGGGTAGGGATTCAAAATCTCGCCTCGTGTAAATTGAATCGATGGAATATAATTTGTAGATAGGCCGGAAGAACGATCCTTGGCTGCTGCAAGAAGCACTCTATCCGGTGGTAGAAGATTCGTGTTTCAGCTATTATTGGGATGACGGTTTTGGTTATGACTGGAGCTACTGGTACGATTAAAGAAGTTGCGATTGGAAAAATTGGCCGGCGGGCCATAATAATTGTTAATTGTTGCAGGGGGTCTCCGATCAGGTGGAAAAATATTGTTGTTTTTAATATTAGTATTCCGGTTTCTAAATATTTGTTTCTTTTTACGCCTTCTAGCCTTATCCGCCTGTTTTTGTTGATTCAATCGATTTATTTCTCGCGCATCGTACTCACTCCAATCAGCTTTCCATACTTTTTTCGTGCCCAAGAAACGCCATCCTGGGTTAACAGCGTTATTTAGTTCAATTTCCAAACTGGGGCGTGAGTCATTCGGCGATAGCAATTGCGTGGTTTTATTATTCGCATATACATATGCTGACATCGATTTAACCTCGTTGAGAATTTCTGGCAACAACGTTGATTCATGTGACGACTGTAGTTGCCTGGTACTTTTGTTTTCATTGAGGGCAACTGAAACCGACTTCAACTCGTCGAGAATCTCGTATCCTAGGGTGGAATTCATAGGGTTTATAGGATTGCTGTTGGCTGTGTCTAAAGACAGCTGACTAAACTGACTTATATCCGCGTTCATGTCACGCAAATCAGCGGATAATTCCGAAGTAACTGTTTTTAACGATTCGTATACACTATCTGATGTTGACTTAATTGCTGTGTCAAGCAGAGAGGTAACGTGGTTTTTTATTGCAATAACACTGCCGGCTAGACTACTATTTTTGTTGATTGCAATCAATTCTTGTTTAACAATGGTGAGAAGTATTTATAGGCCTTCGAGTGCCTTATGTACTAGGTTCGGCTTGTTTTGCTGAAATGTTAGTTGATGATTCACTTCAGTATTCTCCCGTATTTGTTTTTGCAGAAGTTTTTGCTGCTCGGCGAGTCCGTTGAAATCAATTTTCCCATGTAGTAGTTCCTGACACGAGTCGCAGCATGGCAGTTTGTACGAATTGACATCAACCAATCTCCTGTCCTTTCTCCTTAGTGATCCCCGCTGCACGGTAACGCCAATGCAAGCTGCATGATACTTCCTTGGGCATCCAACACACGTCCACAGATTCGAATCCGCAGAGGTTCGCACTTTTTTTAAAATCGGTCACTTGAAACAAAACAAACTTTAGCACGCGGCGCTCGGTCAAATTAAAACAAAACGAACTTTAGCACGAGGCGCTTGGTGAAATTAAAATTAAACAAACTTTAGCGCGCGATACCGGGAGCGAATGCATATATATATATATATATATATATATATATATATATATATATATATATATATATATATATATATATATATATATATATATATATATATATATATATATATATATATATATATATATATATATATATATATATATATATATATATATATATATATATATATATATATATATATATATATATATATATATATATATATATATATATATATATATATATATATATATATATATATATATATATATATATATATATATATATATATATATATATATATATATATATATATATATATATATATATATATATATATATATATATATATATATATATATATATATATATATATATATATATATATATATATATATATATATACACATTGCGAAGGTCAATCATTGTTTGAGGCAGGCTTTGTTCGCCGGTGCCTAGGTTGGTGAAGTGAATAGTTGAATAACCGGACAAGCCGCTATATAAGCTAAGTATCTTTTTTTCATTTCCCTTTCCCCCGATCGGTCGCTACTTCTTAGATCCCTTTCCCCTGAATATAAGTTTCATCTCTCGTTTACACCACGTGTTATCCTCGTGCCAAAATGGCCGAGGGCGAAGTAACATTGGATGGGAATGATATTCCCATGGATTTACCAGATAAACCCGAAATTACTCCCTCTCTTGATTCTCCCAGTCCTCCTCGTATTAAAACATACCCACCCAGTTCAAATGGACCCTGGGTGGGCTATTTCCGGCCCATCACGAAATCGCTTAATATTTTAGAGATCTCACGGGAGCTGACTGCTAACTACCCGGCCGTAGCTCAGATAACACGTGTTAGAGCTAATAAGATACGCATATTAGTGAATGAACTCGACCAGGCAAACCAGATTGCTCGCAGCGAGCGTTTTACAAAGCAATTTAAGGCGTATGTACCTTGTTTGGCAGTGGAGATCGACGGCAGTGGAGATCATTGTCAGACTCGCTTCGGGTGACTTTCTCCTGGTGCGGCAAATGCGAGGGAGAACATGAGGATGACGCTTGCGGTGGAGAAACTGAAAAGTGTATTTACTGCGGGGGCCTTCCGCATGATCCTAAATCATGCCCCGCGAACAAACAGCGCGGGGATAAAATTAAGCGCTCCCTTAAGGAACGCTCGAAGCGCTTATGCAGAAATTCTTGAGAATGCTTCGCCATCTGTCCCTTCCGAAAATTCCTTTGCTCTTTTGGCTGGCGTTGAGCAAGAATTTAACGACCCACAAGAGGGAACATCTTTGGTTAACCCAGAGGAGTCCAAGAAGAGGAGAAATCTAGCCTCCCCTAGATTGCCTCGTAAGGGTGCCAAGGTGTCGTCCACTCAGAGTGCGCCAACTACAATCAATAAATCCAACGGAAGTGATGCACTAAAGCCGAAGCAATTTGCTCCAGGGCTTTTTAATTCTAACAAGGAGTATCCACCACTTCCAGGGACACCAAAAACCCCAAGTGTTCCCTTTTTTCAAACAGATACTCAGTCCAGTAGCGGACTAATAAAATTTTCTGACATAGTGGACTTAATTTTCACAGCTTTCAATGTTACTGATCCTCTTAAAAGCATTCTGATACATTTTCTCCCTATGGTGCAAACATTTTTGAAACAGTTGCACGCAGAAAAATAATTTTTAATGTCAAATAATATGAGGGTTAAAATAATAAATTTACCAAGTTGTTCTGTGCTCAATAAAAAATACATGTTTATATAAATAAAACAATTGTTGAAAAAATTCTGAAGAATTTATTGGATCAAACATGGAAAATAGTTGGACCAACAAAATTTTTTATTGATTTTATCATAACAACAATCGAAACAACAAACAACTTTGTTGAATCAATGAGCTCATTTTGTTGAATAAAACTAATAAAATATTTCGATCAATGCATGTCAAATGTTCAACACAAAAAACATTTTTGTTAAATCAAATAATATCTTTTATTGTTTTAAACATAACAAATATTTGAATCAATGCATAGCAAATATTGAAGCAAAACCAATTTTATTGTATATAAAATACGCCTATTCTTTAATAGGAACCAAACGCCAACTGTCATGGTGACAAATTTAGAACAAACCATTACTCGCTGACAACAGATAACATCAGTACAAATGAACTTCACAAAGTAAATACTTGCCATTGACTTATTGGCCTTTCTCTAAAAACAAGCTACAAACGCATTAATTTTACGCAGTCAAATCATTCTGAAACTGCTTCGGAATCCTGAATGGATGCAGTATGGCCCAGTCAAACCCATTCCGGGATCGGTTAGGAATTCTGAATGGATTCATTATGAGTTTCAGCTCAAAGGCAACAACCGATTCCCACTCAAACGTTTGTTGCATTTGAGCGAGAATCCATAAGGGATTCCAAACCTGTTCCGGAGTAGGTTTGCTTGGAATGAAATGAAATTTTATTACATGCAGCGCATACGATTCCAATCACCGTCCCTTTATGTAGTACCTTTGGCCGTGCGCGTGGTTTATTCCAGATATGCGCTATAATGTGGTGCTTCAGAGTCTCGGCTTTTCCAAAAAGATTGCAGAAGGCGCACGAATACGTTGTGTCTTCCTGTTGGACCAGAGATGGTGAAGTACAGGAAACTGCCCTCTCGAACGGGTATTATTTATCTCTGGTGCGGTGACGTGTTTTCAGTTCTGCGATTGTCGTTTTTAAGCCACGCAGGGTGTTTTGTTTGAGTCCTGGAATAGAGGAAGGCACCATAAAACGCACCGTGTGCATTCGACTTAATTTATTTATTTATTTATCCGGTTTATTTATTTATTTATTTATCGCACGCATCAACAGGCCGCACTCGGCCCCAACGATGGAAACTTAAACTAATTACATTTAAAAAACTGCAGGAATCGCTTTCTTAAAGATATCCGAGACAAATGAAAGTCGAACAGGTGCGACACACGATTGAAGAGGCATTGTAGTCCCGTGATAGCGGCATTAGCTGTTTGAATAGTTCGTCGAAACGGCACTCTCAGAAGAACGTTTCCGCGTAACGTTCTGGACCTTGCTTGGATGTTGACTCGCTCTAGTAAATCTGGAGAATCGATGCGTCCTGACAGATGATCAGAGATGAATAAGGCTCTTGCAGTTTCTCTACGGCGCTGAAGGGTATCGAGCTGGATGAGTTGACACCGACTCTCGTAGCTTGGTAGACGAAAAGGATCGCGCCAAGGCAGGCGTCGAAGAGCATACCGTATAAATTTTCGTTGAACGCCTTCAATTCGATCGCTGCTGTTCATGTAATTCGGGTTCCAGACTGCCGAACAATACTCCAGCGTGGAGCGCACTAAAGAGCTGTAGAGGCTTTTGAGACAATAAATGTCTGTGAAGGATTTAGCCGTACGGAAGATGAAGCCCAGGCTTCGCGATGCTTTACCAAGAACATACGAAATGTGATTCTTAAATGTAAGTTTCGAATCTAACAGCACTCCAAGATCCTTAACGCAGCTTACCCGGGAAACAAGAGCTCCAGACAAGTTATATTCAAACTCAATGGGATCTTTTTTTCTGGAGAACGATATCACAGAACATTTCGCCGGATTCAGATTCTTTCGGTTGTTTTCACACCATCTGCTGAAAGTGTCAAATTGCTGCTGCAAATAAAGTGCGTCCGTTCGGCTCTTAATTCTGTTGAAAATTTTCAGGTCATCTGCATACGACAACCGTGGCCCTTTCAGCTGATAATTTACATCGTTGAAATAGAGAGTGAATATCAAAGGTCCGAGATGACTTCCTTGCGGAATTCCAGACGTTGCGGAGAATAGTTTGGAGTATGCATCACCTATGTTCACACTGAGTTGACGGCCAACGAGATAGGATTGGAACCATCGCAGGAGTGATCCACTGAAGCCAAGTTTTTCCAATTTAGCGATTGCGATATCGTGATTGATTTTGTCAAAAGCTGCAGATAAGTCAGTATATATAACATCAGTTTGTTGATTCGCTTCGCATCGAACCCTTCAGACACAAAAGAGGTTAGAGATAGTAGATTCGTCGACGTCGATCGATTCGGCATAAATCCATGTTGGTCTTAAGAAATATATTCCTTACAGTGAAAAAACACTGACTCCACCACGACTAACTCAAAGAGCTTGGAAATGGCACAGAGCGCAGAAATGCCTCTATAATTGTCAATGTTCCTCTTATCACCATTTTTGTGGACAGGAAAGATGAAACCAGCTTTCCACAATTGAGGAAAAATCGCGGTTGTCAGTGACATTTTGAATAGGTGACAGAGTGGTTCCACCAAATCAGATATACACTTTTTCAAAAACACAGCAGGGACACCATCTGGCCCGGGAGATGACGATGCTTTAAGCTTGGATGCTGCTGATACAATATCCGAGTGCTCTACACGAATCTCATTCACTGACCGTTCGAGTTGGGCCACGCCGCCAGCTGCAACGTCAATCTGCTGCGAGGACAATGTCTCACTGACGAACACACTCGCAAATTTAGAGGCGAACAATTTGCATATGGCTTGTGAATCATGACCAGCTTCGCCATTCAAAAACATTGCAGAAGGCAAGCCGGTTTTTTTCCGCTGGTCATTGACGTATCTCCAAAACGATTTAGGATCCGACTTAAGCTTACGTTGCATTTTTCGTTGATAGTTTGAAAAACAAAAACTGTTCAGTTTTTTTAAAATCGTTATTGAGCCTTACATAATAAGCTCTCAGTGACAAGGTACGGCGTTTGGTAAATTTTCGTAATGCTGCTCTTTTTGCAGTTTTTAGCTGACGTAACTCGGCGGTCTGCCAGGGGAATTGATCATTTCGTTGATTACACTTTGGGACATGACGATCGATAAGGTAGCTCATTATATGGCAGAACGTTTCAGCGGCGGAGTTCACATCATCCTTGCTTAGCACAGAATCCCAGTTAATGCTTTGTAAAATATTCAGAATGCTGCTATAGTCGGCTCGCTTATAATTGTAACACACGATGGGCGCGTGGCTCGAAAACTTCATAGGCGGTACGTCCTGGAGTGTAAGATGTAGAGGCAGATGGTGGCGAACATACTTTACTAGCGGGGCGAGGGTGGTGGAAATATGCGGCGATTGATCTCTGGCATTAACGAAGCATAAATCTAAAATCCGGTCGTTCTCGTTCGTTGTGCTGTTAATCTGCAGAAGTGTAGCCGTGCTATAGCCATCCAGAAGAGTAATGCTGCCAGAATGAAAAACAGATTCGTCTGGGTCGGGTTGTAGAAATCCGTTATGAATGGAACGCCACTTTATTGTAGAAAGGTTGAAATCGCCGAGGATCATGATTTCGTCAGTGGGTTGCGCCATCGCAGCAGCAGAAGTCAATGATTCAGAATGAGAATCAACTAGTGCAGAGTGGCGAATTTTATCGGGAGGGAAATAAACCATACATATATATATATATATATATATATATATATATATATATATATATATATATATATATATATATATATATATATATATATATATATATATATATATATATATATATATATATATATATATATATATATAATGTTCGATTTCCCAATTTTATCGCTGCCCATACTTGTTCGAAGCTGCTCCAAGCATCATTTGTTATATGGTGAACTTTTAATCCACGACGCACAGCGAGCAAAACGCCGCCTCCGGAGGATTTGTGGCTGTTGAGAGGACTCCGATCACATCTGAGAACCTCGTAGTCAGAGCAAATCACCTGGCTGGAAAGGGTCTGCTCATTTAGCCATGTTTCTGTCAATGCGATAATGTCGTAACAGCAGTCCGAGGTAGCTAGGCGATAGGTATTTGCACAGGAATTCATGCCACCCACATTTTGATAGTATAAATGGATGGGCGACGGTATTAGGCACGGAAGGCTGACCGGCACTACTTGATTCCGTCGTCTGGAATGCACACCGGGGCGACTGGAATGACTGCTAACAGCAGAAGGCGCGGGTGAACTGCATGAATTGGTAGCACCCGTGATGGAAGTTGGAGTGCTCCTCAGGAGGTTTCCAGCTGACGGCTGACATCGTTGACTTATTAATTGACAGTTGGAAGCATTCGAGTTGCCAAAGAGGGCAATTTGGAAGTCCCCCTCTCCATTCCCAGACACAGGGCCGGGACGACTGAAGATGCTGCTGACTGCGAGAGGCACGACTGTGCTGGGAGGATTGGGGGATTCCATATTGCTTTCTACGGTGCGTCCCGGTTGCCGTTGATCAACAGGCGAATTGTCGGTGCGTAGTCTAAAATAACTGCTATTTGCGATGGATTTATCCCAGTCGAGGTGTTTTCCGAAACCCCTGCTTCCCGTCATTAGTACGTTCTTGCCGAAAGTCGATGAACTCGCGGAAATGCATCCCATCCGGCCAAGTTTCGGCATTGAGGGCCATTTCACGAAGTTTAGGGTCAACACCAATTTTGAAAGAAATGAAATTAAGCCCGCTCAAATTTGCGTCTTTTTTCACTAACTTCTTCACTTCGACCGGATCGTCCGTTGAAAGGCACTCCTTAACCATAGCACCAACCTCGTCTTCAGAAACGGTGGTGGCAATTCGCGACAAATAAATCCAGCATTTACTAGTAGCGGGTTGAACAGTGATTGTGGGTACCTTTGCTACATCACCCTTTTTCTTGCCACACGTTAGGCTGGGGACATCGGATTTAGAAAGAGATTTATCATCCTCGGTCTCGCGAGCACGTTTGGCTCCAGCTCTATTTGGAACGGACCATGATATGGGAGTTGCAGGCAATGTCGTTGCGGATTCCACTGATTTTCTGGTTTTCTCCATTTCAGCCTTTAATGCTTCAAGCGCTGTTTTATGTGTGTCGGTCAGCAAACGGAACGCTTCGCTCAATGCTGTAAAAGCTGCATTCACTGCGGAGGATTTCATCAAATCCACACAGCTGTCGCAGAGCCAGAATATATTCGCTGAGTCGTTGATCATGTCCAATTTTGGACGAGTAAGCGTTGAACGCGATAGATGCATGATTCTGTCGCAGAATCCTTGGCATTTCAGCTGATTCAAAGTGGTTACCGGCTCGGAGCACTGCAGGCAGATCGAATCCATTGCGAATCGCCTACAAGTAGGCAACAGTAGCTACTTCGCGAATAAGCTTTCCCGATATGCATCCACGGTTTCACCACAAGGATTCTATCACTACCGACGACACTTTGGGAGAACAAAATGTTTGTCAATTGTCACCGCACGACCAAGAATCACAAATTATGAGTCAATTGATCGATAACTGCAGCTTAGGCGAGGGCATAAACTCTATTCTAAATGAAAAATCACTGAATATACGCAAAAAAACGATCCAAAATACGCGAACAAAAATAAACAAACTGATTCACAACAGTGTTACCAGAAAAAAAACCTTAAGCTTATTCACTAACCTTTGTGCGACATCATGATTATTTTCAAGCTGCACTTGCGCCCTTCGAGTCCGAAAAATCTGAGCACTATAAGAATTTACCGAAATCTAAATTCCCTGATTTAAAAATAGCGAATTTCTCCAGCATTGACGCACGTGGAAAAAGTCTTCTTCTTCGTAGCAACATTTATTTTTTATTTGTTTCAATTCAACAAGGACTGTTGATGTAATGCATTCAGTCCTTTTGAATCAATTAGCTGCATGCTTTTGTTAGAATCACTGATTTGTTTGGAACAAACAATAATTTTGTCGATCTTCGAAAAGCACAGATAACAAAACTTGTAAGATTGATTCAAAAGATATTTTGGTTGATCTAACCAAAAAATTAAGTTTGGTTTAATAAATTCCTTGGTTCACAATAAAGAATTTTTATCGATTAAAAATGAAGAAATAATTTATAGAATCAAACATGCACAATTCTTTTGCGTGTGACTGCTAAATGGCCCCTCCTTGTAGCGATCGTATCCTTCGATGGCTAAGTCATCAAAAGAGGTCACTGATTCGATCACTGTCCTACAGTGGAATTGCAGAAGTATCCTCCCGAAAATCGACTCCTTCAAATTTTTACTAAACAGTTTAAAATGTGATGCTTTCGCATTATGTGAAACTTGGTTAACTTCCGATATAAATCTCAACTTCCACGACTTTAATATAATTCGTCTGGTTCAATACCATCGGAAACAACCAATGTCTCGTATGATCTCACACGGAACATTGATTGGAAGAGTTACGCGACCGCGATATCCGTTAAAATCGAATCCACTCAAGAACTTCCTCCGGAGGAAGAGTATAGGTTTTTGGTTGGCTTGATTCTCGACAGTGCGAATCAAGCTCAGACTAAACCAGTACCCAGCGCGAATACCCATGGACGGTCTCCCACCCTGTGGTGAGATAAAGAGTGCTCAGAGCTATACACGAAAAAGTCCACTGCATATAAGGTCTTCCGGGAAGACGGATTACCCGCTAGCTATCAACAGTACGCGTCGTTTGAAAGGAGAATTGAATGAATGAAGAGTCTAATGAAAGCCAAAAAATTCAGTTATTGGCGCCGGTTCGTCGACGGGTTAACGAGAGAAGCACCGATGAGTACTCTTTGGGGTACGGCTCGACGTATGCGTAACCGTAATAGTACCAACGAGAACGTGGAATATTCAAACCGTTGGATATTCGCTTTCGCCAAGATCTATCCGGGCACTGTCCCGGTACAGAAAACGTGCCGCGCCGCGTCTTCTCACGATACCGCGAACGAAACACCGTTTTCGATGGTGTAGTTCTCACTTGCTCTCTTATCATGCAACAATAACGCCCCAGGGTTAGACAGAATCAAATTCAACTTGCTGAAGAATCTGCCTGACACTGCAAAAAGGCGCTTGTTGAATTTATTTAACAAGTTTCTTGAGGGTAACATTGTCCCTCATGACTGGAGGTAAGTGAAGGTCATCGCCATCCAAAAACCAGGAAAACCAGCCTCCGACCACAACTCGTATCGGCCGATTGCAATGCTGTCCTGTATTCGGAAGTTGTTCGAGAAAATGATCTTGTTTCGCCTCGACAATTGGGTTGAAGCAAATGGCTTACTGTCAGATACACAATTTGGCTTCCGCAAAGGCAAAGGGACGAACGATTGCCTTGCGTTGCTTCCTACCAAAATCCAAATGGCCTATGCTAACAAAGAGCAGATGGCATCAGTCTTCTTGGATATTAAGGGGGCTTTTGACTCAGTTTCTATCAACATTCTGTCAGAGAAGCTGCACCAGCATGGTCTTTCACCAATTTTAAATAACTTTTTGCTAAACCTGTTGTCTGAAAAGCACATGCACTTTTCGCATAGCGATTTAACAACATCGCGATTTAGCTATATGGGTCTTCCCCAGGGCTCATGTCTAAGCCCCCTGCTCTAAAATTTTCACGTGAATGACATTGACGATTGTCTTGCCAATTCATGCACGCTAAGGCAACTTGCAGACGACGGGGTGGTCTCTGTTACAGGGCCCAAAGCTGCCGACTTGCAAGGACCATTACAAAATACCTTGGACAATTTGTCTGCTTGGGCTCTTCAGCTGGGTATTGAGTTCTCCACGGAGAAAACTGAGTTGGTTGTTTTTTTCTAGGAAGCGTGAGCCGGCGCAACTCCAGTTTCTATTAAGGGGAAACTTAATGGAATTGCGCGCGGGGCTGTGCCGATTTTTTAAAAATCGCTGGTAAAAAATTTCGAAAAAGGGAAAACATACAAAACTCGAGCATCGTCTAAGCTACATTTTAGTATTTTTTAAGTTGCGAAATTTGGTGTTTTGTTTAAATGGTGTACCGGCAAAGCTATGATTTTCAAATTTCTCTTATATTTCCTATGCAAGTATTACTTTTTATTTACATACATTTATTGAGAATTTTATAAGGAACATTTCCACCGCTTACATCACATAGAATCGAAGCACCGTTTCGGAGATATGTACATTTTGCCGTACATCAAATCATATTTAGAAAAATCATACTTGCGCCGCTGTGGATAAAAATTTTTACACTGTTGCCGTAATTTTACTCATGCTTGGTTGGTGTGTAAACGAAATAAAATCCCGCGTGCTCCTGTTGATTTTTAAATTATTCGAAGTCATTTCCCGCTAATCAGACCAGTTGACATTGATCATGTTATACATATGTATTTTGAATAAATTGATTTTTTACAGAAAATACTACAAATTTATGCAAGTTTTATTTTATCCTCGCGGAAGTCGCATTAGTGGTACACTAAACGAGCAGCCGCCATTGCTCAAAGACGATTTCGCTAGAGTTTCTCAACGTGGTGCACTCGGGGCACTAGCATGACTGGCACCGGAAGATTATTATTATAAATTAGAAATGTATGATGTAAATTTTGTAGTAATATAAAAAGCCTCCTAACTAAAATGCATTTAAACAGTGTTTTATTAGAAATGCTACTTCTGCTTCACTACAAATATCAAATATCAATAATATATAATATCAAATAAATATCACTTCTTTGGAGTAACCGAAACTAAACTAAAAATTTCGGCGCCGGTGGGACCTATCCGTATTCCGGGATACGATTTCATAAGACATTCTTTAACTTCAAAACGAGGTTCGAAATCTCACGGAGGAGTCGGGATATACGTACGTAAAGGAATCAAAGCAGCACCGATACTGAAATCTACTAATGACCCAAACCTACCTGCTGCACAGCGCTTCGAATTTCTAGCTATTCAGTCCAAAATTAATAACCTCGATGTATGTGTTGTAGTAATATACAACCCTTCAGTATCCAACCAACATTTTGCTCAGAAATATGAAAAGCTGCTGTTGGATCTTCAGGATTTTCACTTTGATAGAACATACTTCGTAGGTGACTTCAATATTAACACTTCCACAAATCAACCATCAGGAAACCTCCGCGCACTCGACCACATCAATAGTACACACCTAGAAAAAATAGTGTAAATTTACGTCTCCTGACCCTGACATATACGAGCATCAAAAATGACTTAGTTTTACGTTTGATTTTAATTTTACATGACGTTTAATTTTGTAAATCATGTAATTTTACTCCACATACAGCGTTTGTTCTGAATAGTAGGAAGTGTAATTTTATGTTATTGTGCATGTAAAGTATATGTTTCATGTAAAATTAAACGGAACACGATAATGTTCCGTCATTTCGTAAATTACGGTTTGTTGAATTGTGTCATGTTTCCAATTACGTCAACGATAAAATTCAGATTTTTTTGGTGTGTACTTTCGGACTCACAATACTACCAACTCCCCCAACAAGGATAACTGACAGCAGTGTAACTACCATCGATCTGCTGATCACAGACTCACCACAATATGTGCGTAAATCACAACCATCCCCTGCAAATCGATCATGAAGTAGTATATCTTATCGCTGATATACGGATCCCCCGGCAAGCACCCAAACAAGTCGCTTTTCGAAACTACCGACACATAGAACCATTACGTCTTCAGGCTGATTTCCAGATGTTGAATCTTGGTCGTCTTTACAATATCAGAGATGTGGAAACTAAAAGCCAATTTTTCAATGCCGAGCTACAACGATTATTAGAACGACATGCACCTGTCAAGTTTGTTAAAATACTTGACGAACGTACACCTTGGATAACGAGAGATATTGTACGGGCCATAGCGGAAAGAGATCTAGCTTACTCCCTCTACTCACGCAACCAAAACAGAATCAAGGGTGATGCGCAATGGCAGAAATATGTAAGAAAGCGAGACAGAGCAAATACGCTTATCTTTATGGCAAAAAGGAAGTACGCGGAAAAATTTTTTTGGACACGATCTGCCAGCCAATAAGCTGTGGAATAATCTGCTTAGAGAAGGGATTTACAAATCAAAACTTAACCTGGTAAGGGATATAGTACCTGATCAACTGAACGAGTATTTTGCGGAAGGGCACCTACAACTGCAATGCAGAACGATAAGCACACCACCGCCACCTACACAACGTCGGCAGCGCCTATCATACGGTAACAGGAATCAGTTTCGTTTTGAAAGAGTGAACAGTGAAATAGTATCAAAAAAATGTATGAGATTCATACGAATGCACAGGCTATGACGACATTCCTATATCGTTCGTCAAAATGCTATCTCCCTTCGTTCTGCCTTCCCTAGTGCAACGCGGTGATTGAAGCGAATGTTTTTCCAAACACTTGGAAAACAGCGATCGTGACACCCATTGCAAAAACACCTAATCCACTTGAACCAAAGTATTTCCGACCCATAAGCGTCCTACCGTCGATCTCCAAAATCCTGGAAAAAATACTGCTGGAACAGATCACTGAGCACATTGACCAACCAAACCATCAATTGCTTGCAGATAATCAATCTGGGTACAGAAAAGGGTACAGCACCACAACAGCACTCGCGAAGGTCGCACATGATACCTACAACAACATTGATAGCAATCGGTGTACTGTCATGGTTTTGGTTGACTTTTCCCTTGCGTTCAACTGCGTCCACTAGAAGCTCGGGACTAAACTGAGAGAGGAGTTTGGCTTCTCAAACTCAGCACGAGATCTCATACTTTCTTTTCTCGAACAGCGATACCAAGCCGTAAAGATAGGTAACGTGAAATCTGCCGAACGTATGCTCGCCCAGGACACGCTGCAAGGTTTATGTCTGAGCGCGTTGTTATTTAGCCTCTACATAAACAGTCTACCCGAAGTTCTCCGATGTAATTACCAGCTATATGCAGATGATTTGCAAATTTACATATTCGGAAGAATTGAAGAAATCGATGTGTTGATCAATAGGGTGAATGCGGACCTCAATTCGATCGAACAGTGGGCAGCTGCCAATGAACTCTTTCCCAACCCGAAGAAAACACAAGCGATCATCTTTTGCAAGTCTGGTTTGATAGCGGCTCAATCGAAGATCGTTTTCGTTGGTGAGGAGATTCCGATAGCCGAAAAAATAACGAATCTTGGTCTCCGAATGGACAACAATCTATCTTGGACTACTCAAGTCAACGACATCACTCGGAAAGTCTTTGCCTCACTACGCACTTTTCGTAGATTTTCTCCTGTTCTCTCGTGGCGAACGCGACTGAAATTGATTCAAGCTGCAGTGATACCTCTCTTCACGTACTGCGATGTGATGTACTACCCAGGGTTAACAACAGGACAGAAAAACCAGCTGCATAGGTGCTTCAAAACCTCGATTCACTTCGTCTACAACATGCAGCGGCGTGAGACTACTGCTAATGTACGGAACACAATTCTAGGACGGGATCTCACTGAGAATTACTCGCGTATGGAGTGTCTCGCTGGAATCGTCTACCGATAGAAATCAGAATGCTACCTACAACTACAACTTTCAAAAAAGCTTTGAATAGGACGGTTTTAGTTTAGATTATAGTTGAATACTGATGTAAACACTTGAATTCTCCGTTAAGTTCAAACTCCCAATGTAGATTCCTTGACCTTGTAAAAGTTTTAACGAAAAGGTTCCCGTATGTATTTAATAAATTACAATTACAATTACAAATAATCTGTTAAAATAAGTTTTGCAACTGAATTCATAAGGAATAATGATTTAATTTTATCATATGCAGTCTTCAGTTACCCGACGACGCGGATCACTGTTTATTTTATAACAGCAGATAGATGGTTTCCGATAACATGTCTCCAAAATGTAGATTGAAGTTTCTATAAAAATTTTGTGCATAGATATTCTTATAACATGTTCTAGACCAACACAGCACAAGTTAGTTGGTGCTTCAGGCATGTCTGACAGGTTCACAGTTTTTTGAAACTGTTTGTAATCTGTGAATATGAATGAAAAGTATGGAACGAATAAAAATGCAATTAATATATTGAAAATAAATGTAATGAACTTATGTACATATGATAAATATGATTGAACATAATGGTGATATATGAAGAATGTAACAAAATACTGACAATACACATCAGTTCCACACTAAATTTAGGAAGACAATGAAACTTTCGCCAGATTGTTTAGTTTTAGATATGTATTACCTTCGGGGAACTTTCTTCGTATTTCTTGGTTATTGTATCGATATTTGTGAATTCAAAGTTTGGGAGTTCATTCATCAGATATCAGTTTGTCTTCACATCTCGTCCTGAGTAGAAGCTAAAAATCGACCCCGGCTGCGGAGTGAAATGAGCTTGCCAAATGAAACAAAAGTGCCCGTGCCACGGGATAACACGATTTCGATCAACTTTAATAAAACTCGTGTTAGACCCACAGTTCAGGAAGTGGAGCAATTAGTTAAAGTTAAAATGGAGCTTAATTTCGCTGAAGTTACGTACATTCAGCTACATCACGTTGTGTTTTGATCACGTTTAGAAGTTTAGCACAGGCAGAAAACTTCATTGAAAAGAACAACATGCAACACGAGGTCGAGTTTAATAACACCAGAATCAAGATCCCGGTGCATATGGAAAACGAAATGGTGGACGTACGTAGCCATGATTTGGCCCCGCGCACTAAGAAAGATTACATCAAACAAATCATGTTGCAATATGGAGAAGTAGAATCTATTACGAATGACACCTGGAGAATTTTTTTCACCGGCATTCCCAACGGAGTTCGTATTGTGAGGATGCGAGTGACTAAACCAATACCTTCTTACATGACTATCGAATGCAAATCTCCGAAAGATGGAGTGACCTATAAGCAAACAACGCTAATCACATATCCCGGGCAGACACCAACATGCCATTTCTGTAACCATACAGCCCACTACGGAAAAACATGCGCGGAAGCAACTAATCAAAAGTCGTCTACTACAGCCAACTCTAACAAGCAGCCACCGACACCTTCAGATAAACCAAAAACAACGATCCAATTAACCAATAATGCAGGTACAACCACGACCACCGCTCCCACACCAACAACTAGCATCGCCAATAAAGAAGAAAATACCGATGAAGACGGATTTACAAGAGCGACCCGTAAGAAAAAGAAACAAATAAGAACCTCTGATCGTGAACTGCAAGAAAGCAGTACCGATGATGACATAGACGGGAACTGTGGAAATTTAAATGCCTGCCGACGAGATCGCTCTGTCTGCTTGACTGCGGATTAGAAGCGTCCGTTCACCGCGGGAGATGGAATGCGAAAGAGGACGAGTGCCGGTTTGGGCTATTCTCGTGGCATGGCTTGCTGTGTCCGGCGGTCGTTCGTAACCATGGCATTTTACCGACTCACATCTCTATCCATAGAGTGACCTACTTATACCTCACATCTCCCTTCTCCATTGGACAAAAAATGGCAAAAAAATGTTACCATCTTACCAGTTTACCAACAACACAACAATTTTCAATTCTTATGTATTTATTCGTCTTGCATTTTATAAAAATTTAAATGATTTGCCTATTATTCATCTGTTGTGGTATTGCTGAGGAAATAACGGTTTTTCTATTTGTTTTACAGTAAATGTTGAGTTTCATCGTATCGTACCGTTAGCTGGAAAAAATGGTCCTGTGTAGTATTTGTCATACATGTAGTCCGTGTTGGCTGATTGGACAAATCATGAATTACCTAAAAAGTGTTATTGTTGTAATAATAGTCTTACTTTTACCAGTCAGCAGGATGTATTCATTTCTTCGAGTCCTTGTACATAATTTTTCAGATAAGTTGGAACTTGCTTCGGCCTGTCAGAACGTCGTGGAGTTTCTTCATTCGGAGGTTTGTTGCAATCAGCAGGCTTGCGATATGCGTCTCTCCATTCGTACACTTTTTTGGTATGACACACATGTCGTTTGAGAATCCGGCCTTGATCGTCACCAAGGATGAGGTTTCCATTATCCTCTTCCATTACTGTGTAACGTAATGGGTCAAATCTGCTTTTCCCTTTTGACCTAGCATGGCGCTCCACTATGACGGTGTCACCAGGCTTTACGCTAGACTTCTTTGCGCCCCTGCGAGCATCTTCATGATTCTTGGAATTTAGTTTTGCTTCCCGGTCCTTTGCTTCCAACAATTTGTCGTCATGGAACGCCTTCGTGTGACGTAAAAGCGGAAGTCGGCGCTTTATCTTGCGACCAAGCATAACCTCTTCCGGGGGAACTCCTATGATCGTATGTGCTGCGGAATTGTGCGCATTAACAGCGGCTTTCAATTCCTCTTGATAAGGACTATCGTTCGATACAGCTGTTGCCATCGCTTTGTTAATGACTTTCATGCTGTTCTCAACTAACCCGTTTTGCTGTGGGAACAGTGGTGTGGAGAAAACAGTCTGAATGCCTCTATCTGAGCAATATTGCTTGTATTCGGTGCCATTGAACGGTGGTCCATTATCAGACCGGATACATCGTGGAAATCCTTCCTTCTCGAAAATCTCCTCTAGTACTTTTCTTGTATTCTCAAAGCTCGTTGATTTGACTGGACGTGCGATCAAATACCGTGAACGATAGTCGATGATGACCAATATCGAAATGTTTCCGAATCTAATATAAGGACCGTTAAAGTCCAGTGCGACCGTCTCCCATACTACGTGCGGTGCGAATATCCGACGGATTTGGGGTGGGCTTTTCCGGTCTACCATTTGTGGCACAAACTTGGCATGACTTGACCCATTTTTCTGCGTCAGTCGCAATCCCCGGCCACTACACTCGCTGTCGTAGAATGCTTTTCAGCTTGGCGGTCAATGGATGGCCATCATGTGCCAGTCGGAGGGCCTTTTCTCGAAGTTTTGTTGGAATGACCGCACACCCATTCTTCACCAGGATTCCGTCTCGAGTGCCAAGATTGTTTTCTACGGATTGAAATCTCCTAAGTTCTTTCGTCCATTCGCCCGTTTCCAAAGCGTCGGTAACTTTCTGGAGCTCCTCATCTTCAGTAGTTGCATCCCGTATTTCTTGCTCTGTTAGAAAACCAACAGTGTTTGCTTCAAGGGTTGCTATTTCCCATGGGCTTTGTTGTTCATCAAACGGATCATCCTCTCCCGCGTAGAGACGGGACGATGAATCCGCAATATTATCACGCCCGCGCACGTACTCTGCGTCATAACTATATGGGCTGAGCCTAAGAGCCCATCCATCTGCTCTGGTCAATGCTCTCTTTGAATTCTCACGACTTCTATTCAGAATGAAATGCACTCCTTGTGCATCGGTCCGAAGAGTGAAGTGTCTACCGAGCAAGAAGAACGAAAAATGTTCAACTGCCCAAACTGCTCCCAGCGCTTCCCGCTGATTTTGAGCATACTTCTTCTCCGTAGCTGTCAAAGCCTTTGACGCGAAACTGATAATTCGTGGCTTACGATCTATACCCTTCTGAACGAGGACCGCACCAAGTGCATTCGGAGAGGCATCTGTATATAAGATTGTTTTATCCTTTTCGGAAAAGTAGCCTAGGGTGGTAGCGCAATTCACGATTCGTTGTTTCACTTCCTCGAATGCCTTTTCTTGATCAGCGCCCCATGTCCATGTCCTACTAGTCGCTACCGACCAAAGCGGGCTCGAGATATCAGCGAAATTTTTTATGTGCGGACTAATGTAGAAAGCAAGCCCAAGAAAGCTCCGTAACTCAGAAGTAGTGGTTGGATGTCGAAATTTGCGAATGTCGTTTACTTTGGCTTCATCCACGTGGAAGTCATCTTCGTCTAGTTCGTGGCCAAGGAACTTTAGATGAGTTCTATCTAGCTCACATTTGGCCATGTTCAGCGTCAAGTTATTTCTACGAAGAACCTGAAGAACCCGAGCGGTAGTGGTTCGCACTTCCTCTAAGCTTTTTCCGAAAATAAGGATGTCATCTATGTATACAACTATATTCGCAATACCTTCCAGGAGCCGACACATTTCTCGTTGGAAGATTTCGGGAGCACAATTTACACCAAACATGAGCCTTGTAAATCTATACATACCGTTCTCTGTCAGGAAGGTAGTGAGGTCCCGCGATTGCTTGTGGAGTTCGAGATGGTAGAAAGCGTTACTCAAGTCCAACTTAGAGTAATATTTCGAACTTTGCAGCTTCAATTTTATCTCGTCTACTAGCGGAAGTCGAAAATACTCCCGTTTGATTGCCGTATTTGGGGCGCGCATGTTGACGACCAAGCAAAAGTCGTTCTTTCCTTTGGCCACCGCGGACATACCACTTATCCAATTTGGGGCCGTTTCTACTTTTTCTATTATTCCGCGAGCCTCCATTTCCGTAAGACGAGATTTAGCAGCTTCGCGGTAAGCAGCGGGCACATTGAAATATGTGTTTCTTACAGGGGGTATAGTCTCATCGATGCTGAACCTCACTTTAACCCCAGGTACCTTTGGGAAACTTCCTGTTGTGTCCGAGCTCTCACAGCTGTTGACTGCCGGTCCCACTTCCAGTAATCTCATCTCATTCGCCGTTGATCTACCAAGTAATGATCTGCGACCCTGATCAACAACGAAAAACTCTGCTGTTACGATCGGTTTGGTTAATCCAACTGCCTCAACATGAGCGCGAAAAGAGCAATTGATTTTCATAGGGTTGTTCGAAGCGTAACCACGCAACTCTTTGTTCCCTGAGCAATGTATTGGTTCCAATTGAGCTATCTTTAAGTGATACTCTTTCTTCAAGACCTTCCAATCATCACCCCCGATTACGTTAATGTCTGCTCCTGAATCAATGAGCATACGAATAGGATTCGACGAACCCAAGCGACAATCCACCAGTACATCGCTGAGAGAAAGGGCGTTTACATGCTGAAAGAAGGAAAAGGAATCGCTGAGCATAACCTGACTTTTCTCTTTGACAGTCCAATTTGGGAAAACTTTATTTTAATACTTTTTTGAGATACAAATGGTTTATACCTGATCATTACTATTTTCATCGTCAGTCCAACCTTTGGGCTCTCTTATTTCCTATTTTTCTTGAATTAAACTGACACGTTTCTTGTGACAAGTAACAGCAAAATGACCAAGCATACCGCATGTGTTACACTTTTTGTTAAGAGCTGGGCATAAGTCTTGTTTATGTCCCATCCTATTGCATTTCGAGCAACGAAAACGCCGTCCTAGACCAGGCTTGCTAGTGTAAAGTACATGACGTTGGCGTATGCCTGTATCCTGGTTTCTATTCTGGCGTTTACGAAACTTGCCATCAGATACGCTGCGCCGTTGTGAAACTGCAAGGGCGCTAATACCGCTCGATGTTGCATTTTCGGTGTGGTACGCCTCATCTCTCGTTGCCGATTGCACAATGTAGATAGTTTCGTGCCCGAAGGTACGAGCAGCTTTCGCCAACTCCCTGTTTGTCAGTCCCTTGAGAAGTTGTACCCGCACAAATCGCTCTTGATCGTTCGGGCTGTATCCACAAAGCCTAACTTTTTCTTGTAACCGAGCGTGAAATGCAACCGCTGACTCATCCTTGCTTTGCCGCATATTCATGAATGCCTCATGCTCAGCTGCCGTATCGGTCATTGACTTGAGATGAGCATCAATATTCTTCACCATAGTCGCGTAACATCGAGGGTCACGAAGATCCGGCCGAAGTTTCGCCGCTCTAACTATTTCTTGGAGGTCCTCCCCCAAGGATAAGAACAGCATTTGAGCACGGCGAGCGGGATTGCTGACGTTGGAAAGTGATGCTGCGGTCTCAAAATTTTCTAGGAATCGATGCCAGGCTTCCCAGAGCTTGTTTGCTGGTAGTGTCGATCGCTGTTGAATGCCGACCGAGTTAGAATTCAGCATGCCTTTATCCATTGCACGTTTCATTTCAGCCAGCAATTTTTCCATGTTGACCAAACGTTCGTGAAAGCCGCCGCTATCTTTCACTACTTCTATATTTGACTCAACACTTTCTTCGTTATCGCTCTCAGTCGCTATTTGCATTGAATCTGGGCTACAATCGCTGCTTGTCCCAGTGGCCTCACATGCATCAAGTTCCAATGACTCAAGTTCGTCATGGTACACGCCTGCAGACAAGTCTTCGACCGAATCTGCCTCCGAGTCGACGGTATCGATCGGAGCTCTTACGTATTTTCCAGTATTTGGCATTTCTGAAATTTCCGAAAAAAAAACAAAGCTATTTTCGATTGCGTTTACAACTTGTGAAGATCTTCACAGCACTCCTGTGTAAATTAGTCCTCTAAGAAAATGTTTTGCACAACTTGCATGCATTTTTTTGAAAACTATTCATGACGAAGTCAACTCAAACAATTTTTCCTATTTGATGGTTGTTCAAACACGTCCGAAGCTTTACGCACAAGTCCATGTGTGGATTTAAAATCTTGGAAAAGCTTCTGTTTTCTCACTTTTCTCAACAAATTTCGGCGCTTGCACAACGCGTGTGAATCTTCATACTTCTTGTGCGTGGAATTATCTGCCGAAAAGCTTTCGAGTCAAGCGCATTTTTCGACGGTTGCCACAACGCGTGCGAAACTTCGCGTACCATGTACGAGAATTTATGGAAAAGTTTCCAAACCAAACTTTCTTTTCGACGGTTGTCACAACTCGTGAAAATTTTTACACAACCTATGTGCAAATTTTCTACTAAGGAAACCATTCATGCCGAGGTCAACTTTTCTATCTGAAGGTTGTCCAACCACGTCGGAAGCTCTGCACACAAGTCCATGTGTTTCGACGGTGGCCACAACGCGTGCGAATCTTCAAACTACTTGTACATGAATATGTCTGTGGAAAAGCGCATTTTTCGACGGTTGCCACAACGCGTGCAAAACTTCGCGTACCATGTACGAGAATTTATGGGAAAGTTTCCAAACCAAACTTTCTTTTCGACGGTAGTCACAACTCGTGAACAATTTTACACAACCTATGTGCAATTCATACTGAGGTCAACTTTAGCGATTTTTCTATCTGACGGTTGTCCAACCACGTCGGAAGCTCTACACACAAGTTTATGTGTTTTGACGGTTGCCACAACGCGTGCGAATCTTCAAACTACTTGTGCGTGAATATTTCTGTGGAAAAGCTTTCGTATCAAGCGCAAACTTTGCGTACCACGTACGCGTATTTATGGAAAACCTTCCAAATCAAGCTTTCTTTTCGACGGTTGTCACGACTCGTGAAAAAAAACTTTATACAACCTGTGTGCAAATTTTCCGCTTCCATTCATGCCGAGGTGAACTCTAGCAATTTTCTCATCTGACGGTTGTCCAACCACGTCGGAAGCTCTACACACAAGTCCATGTGTGGATTTTCAATCTTACCAAAGCTTCCATTTTCCCACTACCTACACTTTCCTCAATACATTTCGACGGTTGCCACAACGCGTGCAAACCTTCGAGTAACACGTGTGCGGATTTGTTTATGGAACAACTTCCAATTCAAACGCTCTTTCCGACAGTTGTCACAACTCATGGATTAAATTGCACAATATGTAGGTAAATTTTTGAAAGAAAACATTCATGCCAAGGTCAACTCTAGCAATTTTCCTCATCTGACGGTTGTCCAAACGCGTCGGAAGCTCTACACACAAGTCCATGCGTGCATTTATTGTCGCAGAAAAGCTTTCGTGATTACGAGCAGAGGTATTTGTGGCGTCACAGTAGGCGTTGAAAATGGACAGAGGCGTGCTCTTCTAATTTTTCTTTCTTTATTTTTACTTACTTTTCACTGCTTGTTAAGCGATCTCCACAGTTTCGATGAAGAAAAAAAATCCTATTTTTCCTAGGTTGCGTACTTCTTTTTAGAAAATGGAAATAGCAAACCTGGCAGGATCACCAATGTAGAAATCTAAATGCCTGCCGACGAGATTGCTCTGTCTGCTTGACTGCGGATTAGAAGCGTCCGTTCACCGCGGGAGATGGAATGCGAAAGAGGACGAGTGCCGGTTTGGGTTATTCTCGTGGCATGGCTTGCTGTGTCCGGCGGTCGTTCGTAACCATGGCATTTTACCGACTCACATCTCTGTCCATAGAGTGACCTACTTATACCTCACAGGAACGATAACGCGAGAGAAGGCAGACTGAACCCCAATCGAATTCACCGCCAAGGAAAGGGATCTCAACACGCAGCAGCAAACTGCGTCAACAAGATCTGGAAGACCGACATTCATAGCATTTTTTTACTTATTGTAAAAAATTAAAAGACCCACGGCTCAGTTGTGCTAGCGCATTGAGCCGTTTCAAATAAATCAAATAAATCTGATCTGATATCTGATGTATTTCTTTTTGTTATTCGAAGTGAACCTGCAAAATGCTCTACGAAATTCTAAATCAATTTCATTCAAACAAACATGTTCTAACTAAGTATTATTTTACTCTTTGAATCCATTTCAAATCAAACACGGAAGACTGGCACCTAATAATTGAGCTGCTTTGATCATACTGTTGGGTATTGAGCCCACAAAAAAATTATAAAAAAAATCCATGCTAATTTCAAACATTTATAGATCAGGTAAGAATGAATTCGTACTCGTATGATTTTGTATAGGTTGTTACGCACAATGTCAAAGAAATTATCCTATGTTTGCTTCGAACTCATCATCATACAATTGTTGATTTTATTTTATCTTTTATCAAACTGGAATTAATTTCTGAGACCTCCTGTACTTTGCATAATTTCCAGAAAGGGTTTCGTTTACTGAAGGGTAAATCGAATTTCTTAGCAAATTATTTGTTTGGCCGCAACTCGAGAATGTAGGTTTTCGAATGGTCATCAATTTAATTAAATTTTCTCGTAATAATTATTAATAGGAGTATTGACTTAGTTAAATTACTAGCATTGACTATTAAATTTTGTAGTAAAGCAAAGCACTGGTACTACATTTCATTGCGGAACTTGACATTCTATGTCAACAATCTTCTTAGTATACCGTGTACAAAACAATTGCAGGGCTTGCTACGATCCTACTGACCACTACAAATATTGTTATGTGGATTCAATGTCGGCTTTGTTTTGTAAATCATGATCATAATTTAAAACAGAACTAGTGCATATTCATAATTAAAAAAAAATTGCTGCAATTGTGCCTTTCTCAACCATGTGTCCTAGGATTTCACGGTTGGTTATGTTCATTATAAACATTATGGTCGTCATGATGTACTGGTGGAAGTAGATGAGTACTAATCGCACCACGAATAGGAAGAATATTTCATGCCCAAATAATTTATGCGCCAAAACATTTTCACGAAAATTTTCGGAACACGGTAATAATCAATTGAAAAACTTATTTTAATCCACCTAGTTGTGCAATTGTGCTTTTGTTGTTTCTCTAAACCATGACTCTGTGTTAAGTATGAATGTGATTTGGTTATATTAAACACTTTTAGTTTCGGTTTAAAACTCTTCATCAACTGTCTCTTTATTTCCTCAACTTAATCTACTTATACTAACTAATACATGTAAACCTTAAAGCTAATTTTTCTATCAGATAGTTTCGTTCTAATAGGCGGGCTTCGAAAGCTCGCCATGAATGTTTCTTACTTCTAAAGTTACTTCTATGGCTGTCTCGCCAGTGTGCGTATATGTTTATGGAGAAAGGAGGGGCTTAGTCGAATCGTCAGTTCTCTTGCGTCATATTCTCTCTACTCTCTTGTTCGCTTCGCATCGGTATTTTGAGCTGACTTTCATGGCTTAGCCGGTGCTGCCTGTCTTAATGTTTTTGTTTGTTGAAATTTGCTGTGGTATGACTTTACTGTTCGGAAGGCATGATTTATTACGGTCAAGTTTTCGTTCTTGGTTTTGGGTTTAAGTTTGTGTTGTATTTTTTATTGCGTGCTAGAAACATGCATATGTTTTGAGATTTGGACGTGAGTTTGGTTCTGTGGCTTGTATGTAGATCGGTTTTCCGGTTTGAATGTAGGTCTGTTTACGAGGTGCTAAAGATGCAGGTCTGTTTTAGAAATGTGTTTGGTTGATTATTACTAGCTGTGAAAAACATAGTTATTTGGTACTGTACATGTTGTCTTTTGTACGAAGTGGATTTTTGTGTCAATGGGGCTAAGTGTTATGCTTGGAATTCATGGTCTGAGTGTTTGATTTATTTAAGCGCTGTCAGTAATTTTCGTGTGCTATGGTTTTCGTCATGTTCGATGTAAGATTTTCGAGTCGTGGGAAACTATCGGTATGAGATGCGATGTGGCGTCGTAGGTTGGGTCAATTGATATTATGTTTGGGGTATGGTTGATATTGGTGTAGTAAAGGTATAGTACAGGTATAGTACACCATCCTCCTTAAGATCAAGGTATGGCGTAGTGAAAATAAGTCATAGCTTGATGTGGCTGTGTTGGGATTGTTTGTTATTTTGTTGCTAAGGGTGTATGTGTTATAATAACTTTAGTTCCTTAATGTGTTAAATTGTAACAATATGATTTGATTTTATACATGATTACGTTTTAATTAGTCTATTTTTGTGTACTATTATTAGTTTTTTTTTGTTTTGGCGTCCATTATTTGGCAATTTGGGTCTAAAATCTGTTTTACAACATAGGGTCCTTCATAGAAAGGGTCTAATTTTTTTCTGTTTTCTATTTTTAAATAAACTGTATCGTTAATCTTCAATTTTATGGGGTTTGTATCATTTTCTGCTGTTTCTGTTCTCTTTATCTTTTGTGTGTGCAATCTATTTTGTGCTATTTCGTTTGATTTTTGTAACTTAAATTTCAATTCGTTATTGTAGTGTTCGTAGTTGTATACCGGTTGGGTTCCTTTCTCGAAGATTTCTTGTGGTAGTTTAGCTTTGTTTCCGAAAACTAGTTCATGGGGAGTGAATCCATGGTCTGAATGTGGGGTTGTATTATAATTGAAAGTGTAAAA
This sequence comes from Topomyia yanbarensis, assembly GCF_030247195.1. NCBI lineage: Eukaryota > Metazoa > Arthropoda > Insecta > Diptera > Culicidae > Topomyia > Topomyia yanbarensis. Next base: position 290,336,050 of record NC_080671.1, on the reverse strand, counting down.
TTTTAACCATTCGTCCCAGTCAGTCTGGTGTTTTAATAAAAGATCTTAGATACTCGTTTAAACATCTGTGATTTCTTTCTAATGCGCCAATTGTCTAATTTGTAATGTTTTGCATATTTGTTCAAATATCTCGTTATTGTATTCAGTACCTTGGTCTGAACGTAACACTGAAAATGTACCATATTGTAATATAAAATCGTTTACTAGTGCCTTGGCTATTACGTTTGCTTCTTTTGTTGCGACTGGTATAAATACAACATATTTTGTTAAATCGCATTGTATACTAACTACATATCGGTTATTGTTATTGCTTTTTGGTAATGGGCCTACAGTATCTATTGATATTACTTCAAATGGATGAGATGGAGTTGTTGTGATAATTTGTTTTTCTATCGTGTGTTTTATTACTTTGTTTCTTTTACATAGTTCACAGTTTTGGACAAATTCTGCTATTGTTTGTTTCATTTTGTCCCATTTGTATATTTCTCTTAGTTGTAAGTCTGTATTGACCTATGTGTCCTCCGGTCGGTGTATTATGGTAATCGTGTAGAATTTTCTTGATTTCTGTACTTTTCGTTATTAATGTTGGTGGTTTGTATAAGATTATTTCTATCAAATGTACTTGTGCATTTGATATTATTTTAAAGTTTTCAATTGATATCATTTGGAATAATTTGTCGTTAATAGATAGCGCGATTTTTTGCTGTTTAGGGTTTTTCAATGTTTCTTCTAATTTTTGTAGTGCAAACTCTAATGTTTGACTTCCGTTTAATACTTGTTTAATTTGCGCGATGTATTTCTCATTTTTCTTTATAATAAATGTCATTTCTTTCTTATCGATTTTTGTTTCTAGTTCTAATAATTTGTTAGTTTCTGATGGGTTGTTGGTCATGTACGTCGAGAGGTGATCAATCTCTTTCGGTACGCCTTCTTGTTGTGCTAGATTATTTAATGGTTTACGAGTCATA